>NC_073693.1:48145171-48349243 GCF_029784155.1 Uranotaenia lowii
ATCAATAATGGGAAAAAATTGAAAATAATTGCAACTTTAGAAAATGTTACAATTTCGGAATTCTACATTGAAAATTTTTGAGTAATTTTCTATTTAAGTATTTACAACAATTTTATTCTCCAAAAACGGAAGATTTTGAAATCGATGATCATTTGAGCTGGTCAGTTAAGTGTCAGTCCAACCAACCGAATCTCAAACCCCGAAAAAGTGAGAGTTAAATTTTAAAATTACTGGTCAAAAGGCAGCAACAGACAACTGGACATTCAACGGCGAAAAAACGCACGCCCGAAGAGTCTGCGTGGACGCACATAAAAACCTTACGCTTCAGCTACGCGCGAGGAGATCGCGGAAAAGAAAGTGCGTGAATTGAAATCTGTGTGGTTTTTTTTTCTCCTCTTGTTTCGTATTATGATTCATCGATGCGTACTAGCCGCAGTCGGTTGAAAGGCAAACGCACACACTTTTGAAGTTTTTTTTCGGGGGTCCAACCACCAAAAATCAAGTTCACGGTTTTGCGAGACAAAGAAACGCACCATCACTTTCGTGCGTTTATCGAGCTTCTACCACAACCTTGCTACTGATAGTTGTCGGAACCATCTCTGTCATGATCATTCACATTTTGATAGGTTTTTGGGAAAGAAAATCACTGCCGGAATTCAAAAACGCACAAATTTTCTTTTACATGGATTAAAATGTGCGTTTAGTGGTGAAAAATCATATTTTTTTTGAATTTACTGAATTTCGGTATTCAAAATTCCTGAATTCAGGAAAAAGTTCAATTCAGAATTCAGAAAAAGGTTTATCAAAATTGAAAAAAAAGCCACTAAATTTTGTTTTTTATTCAGTTTTGGAGAATTTTTGTCAAATATTCTATAAAAAAAAAAGATTTTGAAATTAAAAAAAATACGGCTTTTGATGATTCCGTTCAATCAAAGCTCTCAACTCAAAAATCCAATTTCACTTTCATCATCTAGGGCAGTGGTTTTCAAACTTTTTTCCTCCACCGCCCCCTTTCGCTTAATTTTTGAGCTCAACGCCCCCCTGAGCGAATTTTTGAAAAATCTTTAGAAAGAAAGCTAATTGGCATCGTTGCAAAACCATAAGCTTTTGAAATTTGACTGTAGTGTAATTTGTTTCGTTAAATGTAGCACATTTAAAAACTGATATAATTGACTTTAGAAGACCGAAAAGACAACGCATAACCATCAGTTGTAGCAAGACAAAACATAAAATAAAATTGACCACCAAGACTGAAATTTTTTTTTTAATTTTTTCAGGACAAACTTAAACTGGAAAACAAAGAAAAAATCAAATAACAAATCACCTAGCAAAATTTTGGTTAACAGAATACTTTACTAATTAAATTTGCCTTTTATTTTCCCCAAAATATTTACTGATAATTCGGTAAAATCGCAAAATAAGTATTTTTAATATTTTTTTTTCACGGGTCTGGTTCCAAAAACTTAATTCCGAAAATATAGTATAAATCGAGAACCTTTGATGTTTGATCATGAAAAACTGCTGTTTTTCATTTCTTTATCGATTGAATTAAAGATCAGCTAATCAGAACTCAAAATAAAAGATCCTTTGAGTTATTAGCATTCTCGTCTTTTATTCCAAAAATCTATGACCATATCTGCGACTCCTTTTATCATAGATTCTGTTCGAAAGTTTTTGTTGTCAATTTTTCAAGAGAATGCATTTTAAATATTTTTAGACATTGTAAAAACTTTAGAATTTATCAAATTCATATGACCCAGAACACATTTCCATCCAAAATTTATGCGTTTTTTTAGCCCAAAATAAATTTACAAAACCAGATCAATACACAGATCGTATACGAAATCCTTCACAATTAAAAAATTATCTACCTGTGATTGTATCTTACAGAGACAAACACTTGCCTAACAACTCTGTGAGTTTACAGGTATTTGTCCTCAACCTGGCTATAATTTGGTTTTCAGAGTTCTTCAAAGCAGTTTAATTGTTGGGCATTGATCGTACTAGTTGTCATTTTAATCCTAAGTTGTTCCGTAATTTGTGAAAATGTATATTTAAAAATGACACCACCGCCCCCCTGAACCCTTCAAACGCCCCCCAAATTTCAAACTTGAGGTCACCGCCCACCTAGAAGCTCTCAACGCCCACAAGGGGGCGGTAGGGACCACTTTGAAAACCACTGATCTAGGGAAACCGTTCAAAATTCGGAACCGAATTGCTCGACCAAATGACGGTTTAGGGCAATGTTTCACTATCTGATGAATTTGTGCGTAAAAAAAAGAAAAGCCTTTGGCGGCAACTGCCTAAAGACCCCCAAAAATGGCTGCCGCATACCTTAAGCCGCCACTTGGGTGTTTAGAGAAATAGAGAAAGGTAAGAAAAAAACCTTCAACATTTGTCTAGCCAAACAACCTAGGGCCCGAGATGATAGCTATAAAATCATCTCTTACACACAATTTGTAGCCCTTTTTTGGCGGAATGCTTTTAATCATTGCGCCAAGCCGGTGGTGGCCGATTAAAATTCAACTTTGGCAACTTAAGAAAAAAAGTTTTCAGAGGCCCCTCGCTTTTTGGGTGGGGGGACACGTGGATCTCTCCCGAAAACTTTGGACCCCTTGAGGTAGTGGTGTTGAAAACTGGAAAAGCTGCTGTGCGTGGACAGGTGAATTCGTGTTTTTTTCTCTTCATTTGTCTCCGTTTAAGATTTGGAAATCATTGAGCAAGGTGGATTGGCCAGGAGCGAGCGAGTGAGCGAGCGAGGAGAAACTTGTCTGAGATTTATGTGAAGTTTTAATATTTTTTTTATTCAGTTTGTCTTATTATTTCACTTGTGCTTTCACGTTTGACGAAACATGTTTATCTTAATTAATGCAGAGTCGTGTTTTTTTTCGGTGGCAGGTTAATGAAGTTTAACAAGAATGGAGATATTCACCGAAAAGTGAAACAATTCAAAACGAGAAGTGTTTAAAGGGTGTTGCAAATGTCTAAGGAAGAACATAAAATCATAAAAATAAATTGAAATCATCACCTTTCTTGAAAAGAAAAATACTGAAAGAAAAATTGAATTGGGTTTCTAAAGTTTGAAGAATTAAAAATTAAAAAAAAAAATTTTCAAACGCTTTTTTCTGCCTTTTTTCAAAACACTCTTAAGAATGTTCCAGTTCCAAACCAAACAAGGGAAAGCCATCGAACATTCCAGCGAGTTCTGGAAGCTCTAATTGGATTGGTGGCATGTGGGTTGGATTTTTCCTTGCATAGAAAAGCTTCTTATCGTTCCCGGAAAAGAGCCAAAACCGAAAGCTCAATGTCAAAGGAAATACCCTTTGACCTGTGCAGTCAGCTGGTGTTGTTTATCAAGGTAGTTGGAGATATATCATAAAATTTTTATATCAGCTTTTCTAAAATTTCGATGACAACTTCACACAAAACGATGTAATGTTCACAAGACTACAAAAAACCCACCTTTCTGTTTTCTTTTAATTGTATTGATTTTGTGTTCGCGCGATTGACATTTAAAAGCGAACAGTAAATCCCCTGGTTCGAATTCGCGTTTGAGGAGGTGGTTTTCTGCAAACACATTGCCCTGCATGTGACCGGTAATTATTAATTTGTTTACTTTCTGTTCTTCGAAAAAGAAAAAAAAAACCGTTAAAAAATTTTCGATCTAAATTTTCAGTATGCACAAACTCCAAACTGCATTTCCTAAGTTTTTCTTCTAAAGTGAGTAAAAAGTATTCAAAACCCCCAGCAAAATTTGAGTATTATTTACCCTTGATCCCCATTTGGGTGTCGCCCGCCACTTACCTTCGATTTCGTGAAGAACAAGGCCGCATGCAGTGGAAAATGTGAACTATTAAATTTCTCGTAAGATTAGACAATGTTGATGATGTGGGTTATATGAATGGGTGAATTATGTGTCATAATTGATCGATCGCCTCGCGGGCAATTAAGAATGGGGATGTTTTGGCTTGTTTGGTTTTTTTCTTAATTATTGTCAATTCACAACAAACACTAGGCGTGTTAGTCAATGACACAAATATCCAAGCTGTGAAATATAGTTACCTGGAAGAGAGAGAAAAAAAATACAAGATAAGATTTGAATCAATTACTTTTGAGGTTCCACTCAAAGAATCCCATCTGATTTATCCGATACATCGTACTTTGGGTAAATATTGTTCATTGGTAGTTTACAGTAATTCCCGGTTGAATAAAAGTTGTTTCGTGCTCGTGTAAGCTCAACACGGATTGTGTCTTCAAATGCAAATATTGAAATTCGATTACTAAAGCTTGTGATAATTTCAAATATTGCGTTTCAAATTATTAATCGTGGAAAGGCTGCAAATATCAAACAATATTTTTTTAGTCAGAGAGTATCAAGCTTAACTTAAGAGAATGCCAACATTGACAATTTTGACAATTTTGACAATTTTGACAATTTTGACAATTTTGACAATTTTAACAATTTTGGCAATTTTGACAATTTTGACAATTTTGACAATTATGACAATTTTGACAATTTTGACAATTTTGACAATTTTGACAATTTGGACAATTTTGACAATTCTGACAATTTTGACAATTTTGACAATTTTGACAATTTTGACAATTTTGACAATTTTGACAATTTTGACAATTTTGACAATTTTGACAATTTTGACAATTTTGACAATTTTGACAATTTTGACAATTTTGACAATTTTGACAATTTTGACAATTTTGACAATTTTGACAATTTTGACAATTTTGACAATTTTGACAATTTTGACAATTTTGGCCGAATTTTGGTTTCACTGAAAACATTTTAATAGTTCGTTTGACGCGAAAAATAGCATTGCTGTACTCTCAAATTTTATTTTCTTATGGTGGAAAACTGTTTTTTTTGTTACTTTTTGAAGACGTTTTGTTATTCCGAAACAAAATAAAAATAAAATATAATTATCAAGATGATTATTTGGGTAAGTGCTTCAAATTGGAAGAGATCGTAAGCTTATATTTCTGATTGTTAGTTCGATTCATATTTCACATTCTAACCATAGTCGGTTCGTTGGAACAATTCCGCTGAAAATGACAAAAACTAAGTACAGTTTATATTTATGTTGTAAGTTTTGTTCTATGAAAATCCCTGGTTTTTATTTCGAATAAAAGCATCATCAGGAATAGATATTTAATTAAAAGTATTTGATGGTAAAACACATGTATCTTTTCTTAAAGAAATTGTTTAAAGTGTATTTTTCAACATTATAAAGCAGTTTTTCCAAGTGCCAAATTCAAAACTAAATTTTTTAACTAAGATACAGTTTTTATGAATTCTATTTAAAGCGCTAAATTTAAATGTATTGTTTTTAATTTTGAAAATTGGATTTAATGTGGATTTTTTTTGAATGTGATTGAATTTTCGATAAATTCATCTTTTTCAACAAAGTATAAGTTTTTCTTAGAAATTGAAAGCTTTCTAAAAAAAATGTTGTAAGATCCAATCAAATATGCAAAATTTGACTTGCCAGATAACCCGGTTTTAACCGGACTTATATTTGATAATATTATACCGCAATATTTGATAAAAAAGAACTTCAAAAGTTCAACTCGGCCCGATTTTCCAAATATTGTTGAAGGTGCTGAATTTGACCGTATTTATTCAAAATCAAACGAAAAATTCAAATTGCATTTTTTCAAATTTGATCTTTTTTTTTGCCCAAAATAGAAATTTTTCAAGCAAAATTAATTTAAATAATCATAAACGATTTTTGCCCGGATATTGTCCGGATTTTGGTTTGGAAATTAGGAAATTGAGTGCCCGGATTTTGCCAAGATTAAAATTAAACGGAACCCGAAAACGTGCGGGAGAACTTCTGTCAGGTTTTTGAAACTATTTGATCATCTCAATTCTCTTTTTTATTTTTTTTTTATCTAAAATTGCTTCAAAATAACTGAATGAATCATGAAATTACAGTTTTGAGTCAACTCATAAATTTTGCATTTTATTTAGTCAATTTGGATTTGGTGGCCCATAATTCCCAACTATTTTAAAAATCCAAAAAAAAAATCCTCTCTTTAAAACAATCAGTCAGTTTCATTATAAAGAAGTTATTAAGCAAATAAAAAAGTTGCCCATGATACGCCACTATCCTCTACAACCATACATAAAAGGTAAAAATATTTCGGAAATAATGTTGACCTATTTGAAAATAGTTTTGATCCTCGAAACTGATTTAAATAACTATAAAACTCCGTTTAATCTGTTATTTTATTACATTTGACAAAATTTTCCCCCAAATTTTTGATCGTCAATTTTGAAATTAAATGCCATGATTTAGCCAGGTTTATATATAGTATTGCCCGGATTTGTCCGGCCCGGAAACGTGCTGAAAAGATTTTGGCAACCTTATTTTAAATCGCTGCACAACGTTCCTGATTCGTTAAAAATGATTAAAAATTGAAATTCAAATGTTAACCCTTTAATGCATAGTGTTGTTTTAAAACAACACTAATCAAAATCCAAATATCTCGAAAACGAGTGGATATTTTTGAGTGATGTATTCACAGAAAAAACTTTAGAGATTACAAAAAATTAGCTAATGGTTTTTTTTATCACGATATTTTTATGCATCTATGAGATATTGAACGAAGTTTGGGGAAAAATTGGAAAAATCTTATTTATTTATTTATTTATTTATTTATTTTTTTTTTTGAAAAAAGTTGTTTTAGGAAAATCGTTATTATTTCTTTATTTGAAAATTCTAACAAATTTTTTTAATCTCAATCAATCACAAACACTTTTCTGCATCCAATTGACGAGGTTTAGAAGAAAAATGCGAAATCTTATTGAAATGAATTAGGAATTTCAAAAAATATTTTTCAACTTTGATTGTTCTTAACTTGTTTAATACTCAAAATATTAACTTCAAACCTGTTGAGTTTTTATATTCGAGTTAAAACTTTATTTTTTTACTGAATAGATATCTGCTATCATCATTTTAAAAAAAGTCATGCAATCAAGGGTTAACAATAACTTATTAAAAGGTTCCTATGCAAAGGGATAGTTAACAGCTCTGAAGGATATGATGAGTGTGAATTTTTGTGAAGTATTCGAATTTAATCTCACGGTCGCAATAGAAAAATATCCATAAAAATATTATGAACACCATACAAATCATATTTTTACCAATTTTGTACGTTCTTTTTTCCTCATGGAGAAATCATAAATTGTATGTGACCTTATTTTAAGAGGAACAAGCATGTCCAGTAGACCGCTGCAAAAAATGACTTTTTGCTCCCATATGTTTTTTCGATGCCTTTTGGGTCACCAAGCATCAGTGTAAAATTTGAGATCATTTGGTTGGTTCCTGAGTCAGAGCAACGCTATTCAATTTTGTATGGAAATTTGTATGGAAGAAGAAATTTTTGCACATTAAATCATCCAGAAAATTCAAATCAGCTTGCAATGAAGTCGGTCTTTGATTTTTGGTTTTTACTATTTTTAAGCTTAATTTTTTGCTAACATGATAAGCAGCTAAAAATTCCATGAAAAAAGTTATAACCATTTCAAAATAAAAAATCTGAATCCATTGTATCCATTGAATCCAAAGTATTTAAAAATTGCGGATTATGCTTGCTAGAGCTGTTAATGATAGCATGAAATGTTTTTGCAAAGATTATGTAAATCAATAAATTTTCTGGCAATGCAAAGCAGTTTTTTGAGATTTTTTATTTCCATCCTACGGTTACACAGCTTGCAAAAAAACAGAAAGAACGCAAAAATTAAAAAAATATATTTTAAAAAATATTTTTTACTACACCGAATAACTTTTCTGGGGTATAAGTTAGGTTTTTTCTTTGTTCACATGAATAGTACTGCAAGAATCAAGGAATATTTTTCATCCAAAGTTAATTTTTTAGGAACTCTTAGTACATCTCTGGCGATATTTGAATGAAAAATATTGTTTTCCCATACGAATTTCCATACAAAATTAACACTCGTTGCGCTGATTCAGGACTGAATGGATCGCTTCCAAAAATTTTATTGCTATTTCTGGCAGCAAAAAGAACCAAAAAAAGTTATGGGAGGTGTAAAAATTAAAGAATTTGAAATTTTCATACAAAGCTTGCAGCGGTCTAATGTCCAGTAGTGCGAAAAATATTAGGTAATGTTGTTTTAAAAATCCGTTCGATTTTGGCACATGTTCTAAAATCAAACCGTTCCAAAATTGAATAGGGTCTGTATTTGTAAAGGTTTAACTTAAATTTACGTTATCAGAATGGCTCACAATGAGTTTTTAAAAAATTTGGTGACGAAATTTCAGTTTTAAATTCGCTCAAATTTCATTTAAAAAAAATTCTTAGAGCACGTTTAATTTCTATGACTGTGGAAAATTTTTCAGATTAATATTTTGTTAAAAAAAAAACATCAACATGGAATTTTTGGTTTAAGAATTGTTGAATATCCGTTAGTATTGTTTGTTAATGAATTTATAGGCCTTATGGCAGTTATCAGCCGTATCGGCATTCTTTCTTTCTTTTTGCCTATAATTTTTATAACCTTGGAATATTCATACTAAAAGAACATAACTTTTAGTGAGGGATGTGTTGGCTGTGATAGATATATGATAGAGGGAATATATATGGTCTTCATCGGTACTTCTCTTTTTCATTTTCATAATTTTTTTCTTTTTTCTCCAAAAAGTGAACTATTTAAATATAAAAAGACAATTGTAATCAAACAAAAGTTGGGCTCCTTCAAGCCTAAAGTTATGAACAATTTCAAATAAAGACTTTCCAAAAAACGAACATAATTTTCACCTATAAGGCCAATCATCTCATTAACGAAAATTTTCACTACACTTGAGAACAAACAAAACGCATTTCTCCTTAAAAATCAAATAAGAAAATTCACACAAATATGCTAAATTTTCATGTTTTTTGAAACAACTAGGGGAGATAAGGGCATAACGGGGCGAACTGGGCGCCCCCTTTTTTTTAAAGACAAAAACGTATTTTCTCAAATAAATTTTCACGAGGAACAGTTTTGTTGATCTTATTGTATTAATTTTACAGGAAAAAAGAAATCTTCTTATCTTCTATACAGAGATATTAAAAAAAATCATCTAGGTTCTCAAATGACGAAAATTGTATAATTTTTGAGCCCCAGAAAATAAGCTCTCATGATCGTTAAATCGTATTGATCTATAATACACACACTGCAACATGATGTTCATATTGATCCTCAATTTTCATC
Organism: Uranotaenia lowii; assembly: GCF_029784155.1. Taxonomy (NCBI): domain Eukaryota; kingdom Metazoa; phylum Arthropoda; class Insecta; order Diptera; family Culicidae; genus Uranotaenia; species Uranotaenia lowii. The sequence continues at coordinate 48,154,404 of NC_073693.1, forward strand.
ATCATTATGTTTTTATTTTTCACTATAATCGATTTAAAACCGCGTTTTTAACTCAACTTGTTGACTCGGGGCGAACAGAGCACCATTGATCTGGGAACGATGAGCATTTTCTGCCGTAGAATCTAGCAGCGAACACAACTCGATGATGTCAACTGAGTAATAGAGCTACTGCTTGACTAAAAGTTTACATCTGAAGATCTAGCCTATTGGTAAGGTGTCCGAGAGATAATCAGAAGACTCGAGTTTGATTCCTGGTCGAGGCAATTTTTTTTTTATTGACCATTTATGATTCATTATTTTGATCTTTGCATTACACGGCTAGAAGCATCATCTGCCAAACAAAGCACTAGAAACAAAATGTATAAGTGTGTGTGCGCGCAAATTGTTTGTATTCTACAAACAGACATGCATTATTTTGTTATTGCTTTGTTTGATGTACCTGAGACACACCATTTAGTACAAAATGCAACGATCATGAATGGTAAATGAAAAAAAAAAATCGCCTAGATCAGGAATCGAACTCGAGTCTTCTGATTACCTTTCCGACACCTTACCAATAGGCTACATCGTCAAATGAAACAAGTCAAGCTGAAGCTCTATAATTCAGTTGACCAAATCGTGTTGAATTCGCTGCTAAATTCTACGGCAGAAAACACTCATCGTGTCCCGATTAATGGTGCTTATACTGCCCCAGAGAAAGATTCTTAATGTGACCCTACACAATGACTGATTTTCAGTTTTTTGCTAAAAAATTTAAAATGCATTTTTAAAAGTTTTTATTAAACTTTTCAAGTTTCAGCCAGTTAGGAAATACGCTGAACACGAAACAATTATGTATCTCACATATTACAGCTGTTTTCTATGGTCAACAAGCGTCCTCCTTAAGGTGCCCTCACCTCCCCTATATTTTAAAAATGTGTTTTCATGTCTTTCGTTTCGCTTTCCAAAATGCGCAATACACCGACAACAAATCTTAGAATCGCTTAATCGACATCGCTCCCTTCGCCATCAGATAATGTAGACTTAATACCTGTTAAGTTAAATCTCAATCGACACCTTCGGCGTTCCCGCGGGATGACTTAGGGAAACACGACTCAACTCGCCCCTTTGCTTCCTCAAAATGGGCAAAGGGAAGGGGTGTCAGATACAAATAGATAAAAACAGCTATACCATCCCACCATTCCAAGACGCTATCGACTAGTTCCCAACAAATGTTTAGAGAAACAGGTTTTTTTCAACCCGTTTGCGGATTCCTAGGGAATAAAGCGTGGGATGATGGGATATCTAATATCTTTTCAGAAGTATACTCTAAGCACCACAACTTACTCACTAAGAGGTGTCGAAGGGTTGTCTTTCTTAGTTTGCTTCGCTGCTCCGGGATTAGAGTCTAGTTTGCTTCCTCTAGGTGGCTCCTCGTCTCGTCTCACACAGATCTTCCGAGACCTATCCGGGAGCTTCGGTTTGTTCCGTGCCATATGGAACTCCAGAGAGGGTGTTGAGCAAAGTGTATGCATATTTTATGCATTTTGAGTATCTTTGGGCGGTGACTCCATGATAGTGGAACTGCATCTTTGCATCCGGTTTATGAGCTATGGGAAGTTGGATTTCGATTCGATCTTTGGTATTTGTGAAGATTTCATTTGTGCTTCATTCAGATTGGGATGTAAATTTGTATTCCGAATGAGATAATCTATGATAAATTATGACTTAAGGCTGAAAACGGCTTAGTGCAAATGGGAGGGTCTTAATGCTTTATATTTGAGCATCCTATGAAGTAATGAAACTCTAAAAAAGAACCATACCCTAATCTCACTTCCTTAACAATCGTTGAGATCTCAGCAGTTTAATTGAAAGCCGTCCAGAAGCTTTCCGTGTCAACTCAAAGTAGGAAAAATCACTCTACAACTAATTGACCATATCTGGAGAATATTCCTGCTTCTCGTAGGTAAATAGGTACTTGAATTGGATTGATTCGCCTCCCAGACGAATTCAATTGGTTGATAATAGGCAATTGAAAAACAACCTAGCTAGCTACAACCTAAGTTGGCACGCGACTTAGTCCAATTTCTCTCGGGAATAGTTAGGATTCCTGCTTGGATCAAATCCACGAAAACTAGTCAAGTTCCTTCATTCGTTGCTCAGTCGAACCTTGCCGGAAGCCTTCGATTAGATACCACTTCATGGCTGTGTCGAGTGATTTTTCATTAATCAAATTAAGATTTGATCGCGCCAGGAGGAATAGAAAAAAAGAATTTGAGGGGGAGAGTTTTGAAGGGAGCTTCCAGCGGCGAAGTCACTCCCTGGGGTAAGAAATCCTGAACCTGCGTGCGCTTTCGCCGTTTGCGAGAGGGAAAATTGTGTTTGACGTTCCGATGAACTTGTTCATGCTTTCTAGGGCTAAGGCGTGTCGCCTAAGGTCCATGAAGTGAAGTGACCGGGCATAATTTGCCTCTAATTTTTGTTAAACTTTCATTTCAAATTGATATCGAAAAGAAAAAATTCAGTGAGGTTAATCATGTTAAAACAGGAAAAATTCAGTTTCCTGTTTCACAACAATAAAAATTACTTAAAATTACAAAAAAAAGCAAAAAACTGACAATGTTTCTACTGTTGAATCTATTCACATACACTTTCAGATGTTTAAACATAAAAAAAACGTAATGTTTGATTTCGTCAACGTTTGAAAAAATATTTATAGAAGCTATTGGATAATTGATTTTACAAACAAATGCAAAAATATCATTCCCTAGGTATTAAGCATACTGACAGAATTGATAACGAAAAAATTCATGAACTGATAATTGATGAAAATCATATATTATCGCTTTGTATATCGTTGAAACAACAAGTTTGGACCATATTTTCTATCGTTTAAACAAAAAAATTCGTACAATAACAGGCTCTGGGAACCAAAGGGGTATTTAAAATTAAATTTCGAGAAAACACGCTTTAAAGTTGTTGTGCGGCCATTTTCCATAAATTTAAAAAAAAATTGTTTTTTTTTTCTATCGTAAGAGTACTTAAAAAATTTAGCATCTTGAAAATTCACAAAATATGCAAAAATTGTTTGACGTTATATCTCAAAACCGATCATTTTTGCACTTCCTTTGGCTTTGGCCTCATATAGTTCATAATAAAAAATGTAAAAAAATGGAAAAGAAAATTTAATAAAAAAAATTCAACTTCTTAGTTAGACTTATGAAGTTTTGACCAATGTGAATATTTATTTTAAAATTTCAATATCAGTAATAAAACGTGCGAATAGTTGATTAACTATTATTGTAATAATCATCAATCAAACATACTATCATCGATAGTTCTCAGTTCTCACGGTGATCGGGACTGAGCAGAGGAAAAAAAATACTTTCTTCGTTTCTTTACCACGTGAAATGATCGTGAGTCGGACAATATTATTTGAGCTGTAACGCTCCAGCTGAAATCGATCGTGCGCAAGATTTGACAACTTGGCGCTGCCGTCGGATGTGGGACGGTTTGTGTCTAGACTAGAAAACGAAAAATATGAATCGTTGAGGTATTTTAAATGGGTAACTGGTATTGTATTTGCTGGTTTAAACTGGCTTACAGAGCGATCTAACGAAAAATTGAAAAAAAATTCAATAAAGAAAATTACTAATTATATTCCAACATTCAGACCCGAATGACCTCTGAGGTTAAAAGGTCTTAAATAAATATCATCATCATTTCAACATTGTACCGTAGTGTATGCTAAATAATTTCTGTTGAAACGCACGGTTGGGCAATTCGCGTATTGAAGATCGTTGGAGGAACTAGCAATAGCTAGTTTAAATAGAGTGTAGCTATGCAAGGACTTATTTTAAGTTTTATTTTATTTCTGGCAAAAAAATAAAGCCTTTTAAGAGTAGAGAATAAATTATTAACTCTATTCCACCACTGAAACCTGCGATGTAACCGTGTTTTCAAAAATTTCTAGTTAGAACTCTTCTGAGGAAATAAACCGGAATGTATCTGAAAATGGATGGTAAAAATTATGAACATTCTTCGGACTGCTCACATGACTGCTGTAAAAAGTGACTTTATGCTGTGATATAGAACATTTTCAAGCTAGGACGATGGAAAGTTTAAGAGAAACTTGAGATATCAAAGGAAGAAAGAACATATGCCGTAAGTATCATGAATTTTTTGGAAAAAAATATATATTACATATGTTTATTTATGCCTTTAGGGCCAATAAATAACAGAGTTAAATTTGAGATGATTTGTTCGATTCAATTGTGTTTAAAAATTTATTTGGAAGAAGTTTTTTCCATGTTTAGTCATTCAGAAAATTCAAATAAGCTTAAAATGAAGTTTGTCTTTGAATATATTTTTTAACCTATTCTGAAGCTTCATTTATTGCTTGTGTGATAAGAAGTTTAGTATTTCATGAGAAAAGTTATAGGTATCTATCTCAAAATTTAAAAAAAAACTAAATTCATTAAAAATTTAAAAAAGGCAGACTTTGCTTGTTAGATTTGGATTTTTTTTTATGAAAAATGTTTGCTGAGGTTTTTATTTTTTTTTATATACATATCTTTCCTGAAATATAAGTTTGGTTTGTGACTTGTCCACATGAAATGTACGACAAGAACCGAGGAATGTTTAAAATTCAAAATTTTAACTTTTCAGTATAACTCTGCTAATTTCCTTATACAAAATTGAAAATTTGTTGCTTATTCAGGACAGAATGAATCGCTTACCTAATGTTTGTGCTAATTTTGGCAATAAAAACAACTGAAAGTTATGGGAGGTTACAATTTAAAAATTAGAAATATCCATGCAAAGCTTGCCGCGGTCTACTGCTCAAAATGTTTGGCTGTTTCCGTGATCTTTCCATAAAACGTTCGATTTGAAAAGGTTTTAGAAATTCCAAAGTGTTGTTTTAGTAGTGTATCAAACGAAATCAAAATGTGATAAAAATACTTTCACCTCTTCCAGGTCTGGTTAAAAAACTTTTACAATTTCCTCTGGAAAATATTAGAATTATTTCTTTTCTAAACATTTCCATTTTCAAAAACTACCAAAAAATTAAAAATTAAAAATAAAATTTCCATTAGCAACTCTGCAAATAAAAACTTCAAATCATATTTTTTAAATGTTCATTTTAGTATTTTTTTTTTGTATTTCAACAAATTGTCTTACATGTTCTACATTTTCAGCTCTACGATACGAGTCGAAACACTATCTATCTTTTAATTTAAACTGTATAAAAACAGTTTTCATAAATTTAACTCCTAACATTTTTCAAAACTCTCTCCAAATCTCGCTAGAAATTAAAATCCAAAGAATTTACCGCATATATTTTTATCATAAGACCACACAGCAAAATGACTCAGAAATTTTATTTCAGCAGTATGCGTAAAAGCGATTTTTTTTTTGGAATATATTTAATTTGTAAATTTAATCAACCTAGTATGATGGAAACATTAAAAAAAACATTTTTTGCGATAAATATAAAGTTATAGTCTTAATTAGTCTAGCTCTTACGAACAATTTTATATTCAAATACAATGTTTTATCATTTAAATAATGCTTAAGCATGTAGAAAAAAAAACTTTGAATCATATATGGGCCTGTATGCTGAAGACGGTTAATTTTTGAAAATCAAAGACAAAGAACCTAAATAAACTTTTAAATGTTCCTTATTTTTACCATTCAAACCATTGAGTTTTTTTTTTTTTTTTTTTTTTGAGAAAATGCACTTTACGGCAAAAACACATTTGCCTTTTTTTCAAAGATTTAATCAACAAGTATTAAATGAGAAGTAGTCTTGCAATACCTCGAACACAACTTATTTTCAGTTAAAAGTCTTTCATCCTTCATCATCAGCTCCACGACGCTAATCGCTTTATGTTTTTTACCAAACCTAAGTGGATTTGGTTTGGTTTCAAGCAACTTAAAACCTTTTAACCTTCTAAAATCAAGACTTTTTCACTGGAAAATTGCCAGAAGCTTACGTTTGAGATAACAAACAACTTAAAAAAAAGTTGAGGATTTTTTTAAATTTGCATAACTATAGGGGCTAATGAACTAAATTTTCATTCCTTTTTCGGTTGTAGTTTTTAAACATTTCAACAATTATTTCCTTAATTTTGAAACATATAAGGAATGTCTCGTAGCTACAATTTTATATAATTTTAACTTAAATCGTTACACAAATAACTGAGATATTTCAACTTATATTAAATTATGCTAGGTAAATATCTGTCGATTGATTGTCGTTTTTGCCAACCCACCTTTAGACGGGGTTTATATTTCATCAATTCAACCTCACTTAGGATCATATTTTACTCAAAAAATAAAGTTTTCCCACGTTGGGCGCCAAATATAGCGAGAGGCCCGATACGCTTCCGGTTTTTAGCAGGTGGCTTAAACGCCACTTCCGTTTGGAAGACCACCTACCTTTTCTTATCTTGCCCAGCTGATGAGACTCGTTCGCGAGTACCTTTTGATTCCCTATCCCTATTTTGGGAAAAAGGGACTCTGAAAAGGGATCCGTACTTCGACCCCTAAGGGCCGCCCCGAAGTCGGGACAAAACCCGGGAGAAATCCTTGGAAATGGGAGTTAGCTGTTCGTTACGAAAGCAAGCTAGGGGTGCCAATCATCGGACGAGACCAAACTCCTTAACCTAAGGTTGCCAGAATTTTTCGAGCACGTTTCCGGGCTGGACAATCCGGGCAATTTTTTATAAAAATCCTGGCAAAATCCGGGCATTTCATTTCTAAATTGAGACCGAAAATCCGGGCAAAATCCGGGAAAATTTTGTCAAAACCAAGAAATTACTCATCAAAAGTCAAGATAAAAAAATTGAAAAATATTTGTTTTCATCAAAATTCAAAATCACCTTTGAGATCGTATTTTGGTCTTTGAAAAATCCTTTCATGATTATTTTTGCAAAATCTGCTCAAAACTTTTTGATTTGGTAGCTAAATAAAACAAATTTACAAAACAATTTAATTTTTTTTTTATTTGCGAAATAAAGTGAAAAAATCCGGGCAAAATCCGGGCATTTTTCAATTAAATCCGGGCAACCGGGCCGGGCCGGATTGTACTAAAATTTTTTATCAAATATCCGGGCAAACCCGGATAAAACCGGGCAATCTGGCAACCTTACCTTAACCTGGACCAGAAGAGAAAGAAATCGATTGGATTCGCGGCAGTAAGTGAAATAAGTAATAAATCCCGAACAACGAACAGCGTGTGACTCCCTTTCCAATTACCCCAACCAGACTATTAAAGTTAAAGTGGTTAAAGAATTCACTTCCTGCTTTCAATAGTTCGATTCATTGTTGTAAACTTGCAGTACATTTGGTGGAAAAGCTTGGCTTTTCGCAAAATGTCTTAGTGATTTTGCTCTAAACAAATCATTTGATTTACATTTACTATTTCGGTTTTTCCACCTCGTGGGTGGTGAAAAGGCTTAATTAAAACGAATGAATTGTTTAATTGATTTTAAGTATATTTTGCCCATAGTCTTACTCTTAGACTTTAATGTCAACAGTTTTTTATAAAACTACCAAAATAATAATTTTCAAAAAAATAGTTGCTTTTCCAGAGTTCTCATATTTATGGTTTCTCTCACTGTTTATCAAAAAGCGGCTTAAGGAATGATTGCAGGATTAACATGCTTTGAAACATTCTGCGCAAAAATAGTAAAATAATGATTGGGTTTGGATCCATGCAGATTAAAGTAAACCCCATCTAAAGGCGGGGTGGGGTATCAGAGGGTTAATTAAATACAAAAATACCATTATTTCAAATTTAATTTCTCATATGGGAAAGAAATATTGTGCACCATTCAATTCATATTGTCAAACTACTTCTTTTTGCGTTCATGAAACTAACAGCAAGTTTAACCCGCATGACGTTTTTTTAAATGAGAACAGAAACTATTGAGTCAGTGAAATAATAACATTGTAATTCAAATAACACTACTGAACAAATTTGAAGGAATTACTGTGAGTCTCAAGAGAGTTATGGCCCATCAAAGAGGAAAAATAATTTTTGAAATTGTTGATTTATTTCGATACGGTTTTGAACATTTTTCCAAACATTTTTCATTAGGTGCAGAAAAAAGTATGTTATTAATTGAGATTAAAATATTCATAGGATTTCCAAATTTGCAGAAATAACAGCAATTTCCCCTAAACTACTTAAAAAAAAATTTGCAATTGTATTGCGTACTTTCTTCAAAACCTGATACATACATTATATTAAAGTACGAGTAATCAATGAAGGTTTGTGTAGAAATTGAGTCATCGTTTATATATTCCTTTCGGTGAGTCTTTAAACAATAACTTATTACTATAGCGATTACCATCTTGTCGCTTAAAACTAACTGATTCGCAAACTCAGAATCAGTTGTTATTCGCTATCGGATTTTAAGATATCTTCTCAGAATAAACTGACAATACTACTACTGGGTTATTCCGAATCACATGCTGGCTTAGCTAAGTTCATCGTGTATCATGACAACATTTGTATTGTCGTCATCATCATCGATCAACATGAGTCATTGATCATCAGGCTATTGTTTTCAATTTGCGAATTGACCGAACAAAAGGAAGACGAAACCAAAACAAACAATGTGGTTTTGTTTTTCACATGGAGAAGTGGGCAGCGATCCGGAATGGAATCTTCCGAAGAACTGTGAGTATCAACACATTGAAATATCGCGATAAAAATACCATGGACTAAATTCTTTTAATCTCAAAAATTTTTTGTCAGTACATAACTCAAAAAATTTCATGCATATCCGAGATATTGGGATTTAAATTTGTTTGGATTTAAAACAGCATTCTGCATTAAAAGGTTAATACTTTGTTTTGGGTGAGTGGTCCGAAATAAGTCCATAAGGAATTAAGTACACCCAAAATTCAGCCTCTATGCCAATCGCGTTTAATCAATTTCATAGCATCATTGGCATAAGAAAATTACGCTACCGTTTCCTTCACTCCCGTTTCCTTTCTCGCTTCCTTCACAAGACAAAGGACTTCCTTAGAAGGAGGCCAAACGCCAGGATGCCACCGTTGTGAGTTTTTTTTGTGATCGATCGGTGGCGGAAAGCCTATGACAAATATCCCTTGTCTTGCATGAAACCAAGTACACTTGATAAAATGTCGAATTGGCAAGACGATAAAATTGGTGATTTGAGTTCGATTCTCATTTCCCTACAGCACTGTGGTTTTTTTTTATATTCTTGTTTCTGGAATGAATTATCCAATAGAATGAAAATCAAATAAAATGTTTAACTTGTTTCGCTTGAATGTAGTGGTCATGAATAATTTTGCTTGGAAACTCGAGTCCTTATGCCAGTAGTGCCTTTTCAAACATATCATCTTTGGCACAGTGCACATTTCAGCGCATTTTCGGCACAGAGCTTTGTTAAATAGGCATTGGGTTTTTGCAACCTCTTCTATGGGTGTAGGAGCTATTTACGACATGGATCAAATTGATATTAAGACCAGTTTTTTGGTTCTGCTAGCCCTCAAACTAATTTTTATTTGTTCTATCATAGCTATGAACATATTTGTCATCATCACAGCTAAAATGGGCTTTATTCGGCCCAACTATGAAACATCTAAACTTTATTTTCAATTGTCTATCCCTTTTCAGCTTATTTAAATGCAATGATAAATATGATTAGAATAATAGGAAGGAGCTTTAACTATACATGTTCAATTTCATGATAAACTTGATTTATGATTGAATTATTGCGGAAATAATTGCATGGTGGTCCAAAATGGGCACCCGGTCTAAAATAAGACCAATTTCCATCTCGGTACTGGGTGTTAATGGTAAATATTATGTTGTCCATTTAGTCCGTAGAGACTAAATCGACTGAAACGGTGTATTTCTTAAAAACTACACAAATGAGACACGGAGACTCATGGAATTGGATGTCTCGGGCATCCTCTCAGCCTCCGTTTTATTGATTCTTTTTTTTCAACTGAGAGAAATTCTAACATGACCGATTTGTCGAAACATAAATAGATCTGAACCCTTTGTGATAATTAATTCAAACGATAGGTATCTACTATCTTTTTACCAACTTTTGGGCAATCACAGAAAGATAATTCGATTCCCAATCTTACCCTCTTAAGGTACCGGAAATTTCCGATTGAGATAAGGATTACATCGTTATGCGAAGTCGAGTCACCCACACTGTTTTCCCACACTTTGAAAAGCCCGACTGAAGATTGAAGTTGATCCTGTAAAACTTCTTCATCTCACAACACTGACCTGTCTGATTATGGTGATGATAGTAGAACCGCTTCGCCAGATGCGACGACGCCTGCGAAGTCGGCACAATCCCGGCGGCAGCCATCGCCGCAAGGTTGCTACCGTGTTGTTGTTGCTGCTGCTGCTGTTGAATTTGATGATGTTGCTGTTGGTTGTGATGACTGTGATGTTGCTGCTGCTGCTGTTGGTGATGTTGCTGTTGTTGATGGTGTTGTTGATGCTGCTGTAGCTGCGACTGGTTTTGGAGGTTATGGTTCTGCTGGGAGCTGTGTTGCTGTTGCTGCTGCTGCTGCTGCACAGCAGCCGCTATGGCGATGCCATAGTGGTTCTCATTGTAGAGCCTCTGATAGTTGGGAAAGGTCCAACTACTGGCCAGGGAATGGGACCGCTCCAGTCGAGAGGGATTCGACTGGGATTGGATCTGCTGGGAAATGGACCAAGGGTTGTTGAGATTGTTGCTGGATCCTCCCCTGGGGAGGTCCGAGTGGTGTCTCGATTGGTCCTGCTGTTGCTGCTGTTGTTGTCTTAGGTCAACTCCAGAGGATTCGGATTGATCCGTTCCGCCGGTCATGGGTTGTTGAACCATTTCTTCTTTTCTTTGTTGATTTGTTGAATTGTCACGAGGATCGTTTTCTTCCGAATCGTTCATGTGGTAAAAGTTCACCATGACGGAACCTCCGTTTTCGGAGGACTGTTCGTTAAAATAGTTGTTACAAGCGGTTTCAGTGCCCATTTTAGACACCTAAGGGTGGGAAACTAGGCCGGAACACTAGCACAATTGTTGTTGTAACGCAAAGTAGTTCAGCGATTTACAGGCTCAAGTTTAGCGTCTGTTGAGGCCGGTATTGATTGGACGAAACGAGGTTTCCTTTGCAAAAAAGTGGTCATTTTGAACTCCCACACACTGGAACAACACTTTCTGGAAGGTTGTCAGTAACTCACAAAAATTGATGGTGCCACGATTGTTTCACTTTGGTTTTCCTTCTTATTTGTTGTTTAAAGGAGCTGGATTTGGTCTGAACCGCGCAAAAAACGCCAAACGGTTACCATCCAATTTGTGTTATTTCTTGTTTGCTGTAACACTTACCCCTAGTGTAGGAACTAACTAGTGGGAAGCACGCTTTTGGACACACGACTCACTACTTAGAACTCGGACGCGTGCACTAGCTAGCTAGTCACCGGTAGACACACACTTGCACTTACACTTTTGCGCCCCGCGAAAAACGTAAAGCCGATAATCGCGTTTGTTTGTTTTTTTTTTCTAAGACGGGTGGCAAAAAAGGTCACCCGGAACGTTTCACTGTAACTAGGAAAAGCTAGCTTCTTTTGATCTATGGTTCGGGAACTAAGTTTCCTTTTCATACACTATTGATTGGTTCCTCAAAAAAGGCCTTTTGGGTTGACACTTCGATGAACTTCCTGCTTGGGGAAAATATGGAAATATTCCGAAGAATTACTGTACATACAAGGTACAGAACACTTAAGTTTTCACTAGAAAACCGAACCGAAAAAATCGGTTGGAAGTTACTGAGCGCTTTTCTGTAATCAACCGAATCATCATCATCAACAATTTTTTCGCAAAAGCTCTCTCAGAGCCGAGTGCATTCAGTATCTTCCAGCCGGGATCACGTTTTCTGCCAATTAAATGATCAATCTCCCTTGCATCGCTGCGTTAGGCTCACTGTCGATTCGGAACCCTGGACACCTAACACTTCTTCCTGATCACTTTCACCTGGCACAAAAGGGCAGTTGGGGTCCGGAAATTTCGCCGGACAGGACACTTCCACTTGTGACGACCGAACTTTAGCGCTACCGGAAGCAAACTGTTGCACACGCAATGGTCCCAAATGGAATCCAGCCTCAAAAGAGCTAATGGCGAGGGGTGGTTTAACGCAATCTCATCCCTCAAAAGAGGAATCCCGGAAAGGCGTTCTCAAGCAACCGTGTGGATGGATTGAGCAAAAAAAACAACCAAAGCTTCCTCAAAACGACCGAGAACCGTCCAGGCAACTTTGCATGCACCGACTGAACTGGTGCGAGCTGCGACCTGAGTCAGGAACACGGCCGGGAGAATAACATCGAGAACTTCCTGCCCATTCCATTCCGTTGAGCCCCGGCCGGTAGAAATTCATCCCCAATTCATCCCCCCGCGGGAAGCCCACAATTGGCGACGGTGACGGCGAACGGCAAACATTCTCATTCACATTGATAAAGAAGGTGGAGTTTCGGGCGACAAGCGCTCCTTCCCCATCGCATCGCTGCTGCTGTCACGTGGATTCAGACACGATCGGACGGACGCTTTGGCTTTAGCAAGCCAGCACACGTGGCGGTCCATGTTTTTCGAACATCCCCCCCTACTCATTCACCTGTTTGAAAGTTCGCAAAGCAAAGTTGGGTGGGTGGAAAATTTTCATTCAAGACCGGGGGGGAAGACTCTCGATTACTCACAAGCTAACAAGATAGCTACCACACATTACTGAAATACTGTCACCGACTGGCTGAGGGAATAAGTCTTGCTTGTTTTCTAGTTTAAGCAAATTAAGTGTACGCATGATGGTTTTCGGGAATTGCTTATATGTGACTTCCACAGAGAGATAGTATTGTGTGTTTGCAATTGAATTTGTTTGGCGCCCTCATTCTGAAGTGATGTGGGAAATTGTCGAATAGGGTTTCCATTTATTTAGTAGGTATTTGAGACATGCATCTTCATTATAAATTCTCAGTACTAAATCAACCCAAGAATTTCTCTGTTTTTATTTTTAAATCCAGAAACAAAACTTTAATTCTACAAATTTCAATTGAAATTGAGAAGGATGACAACCCCCCCTTTTTGTTCGAAGTAGCAATAGCCTTCTTCTACCCCTTCTCATTAGTTTGCAATACTAGAGGTGAGAAAATATTTCAAACGGCGACGGCGATGGATAGCTACACTGTTTGTTGCCTGTCAGCTCATTAGGAGCAGCCCTGTGTCGGAGACACGTGGATTTCTGGCAGGGAAAACGAAATTTCTAGTGGGTGCAGGCAGATCTGTATGCTTCAAGCCGGATGCTATTTTTGACGAATTGCTCATACGTATGTGCTATTGCCGACATATTTGCAAGCTGGAAGCTGGTTCGTTCGGAATTAATTTCAAACTCTAGTGTGGGGTAAGTTTGAATTGTTAAGACAAGAAGTGCGACAGAGCTTTCTTCTGCAATTGACAATGACTGGATGAAATATTGTGGAGGTTTATAAATTGCAATCAGGGTTTTGAGATGGATCTTTCTCGATGAGGGGAAACTTAATTAAAACTTCGTGAGAATAGTGAAAGTGAACCATTAAGCCTGGAAATTTAAGCCGAAATTTAAGGTTGACTTACACTCATATGATTCTTGAGAATATGTTTCTTGGATCTAAACAAAGAAAAATTGTGAAAATTTTTAAGCTACCAAAAGAAAATGAGTAAGCGAAAATGCTATTCAACGGACCATAATTTAAAGAATATTTAAGGCCCTTGAGGTATATGTGCTTAGAAGCTAATTTCACGGAAACACGCTTTCAAGTCTTTGTGGTTGCCAATTTTCCATACATTTTTCGAAAATCTGTATTTTTTCTTCGAACTTGAAAGTAGGTAAATCAAATCCTATAAATTTGGAAAAATCATCAAAATGTTTTCGATGTATGAAAAATTGTTTGGCATTATTCAAGTAAAATCGATTATTTTTACTCTCAGGGTCTCATTCCACGATTTTTTCAACAAAATTGTTTTCAAAATCCCAGGTTCGTGTTACAGACCAGTGCGTGCTTTACACCGTTTGATATGGTATTTTTTTTAGAATTGAGACATAAAAAATTAAATTTCTTAGAAAGGAACAGTAGTAGTATTTCTTTAGATTTTTCTTCACATGTTTATAATTAATGTATACAGAACTGTAAGTAAGTGCAAAGTTTTAGATATAATTTTCAAATATTTTTTTTAAATTGAAATCACCTTCAAAATTTGCAATCTTGTAAAAATATTTCAATATTTTAATTTTTCATCAGTATTTTAAAAGCGCAACTTAAAAAATGATGGGATATAATAATTTAAAATTTGCAAATTTAATTTCATTAAAAAAAACCAACATACATTTTTCTAATACACCATAAACTTTTTTTGAAATTTCTTCACTCTTTTGAGAAGTTAACAAAAAAATATAAGATGCTCAAATGAATTTCAATATCACTAAACTACTCGTTTTTTTTCTTATTGAAACATTTTTTTTACTAGTTGTGTAAAAAGTTGTAAAATTATTTTGAAAATGATGCAATATTTGAAAATAGTACAGACTTTGAAAAGTTTTTTCTATAACAGGACCAATAAAATTTAGAGCATTGGTTTTCAAAGAGGTCCCTACCGGCTCCTGAAGGGCATTAAGAGCTTCTAGGGGGCGATGAGCTTAGCTTTCAAATTTGGGTGGCGTTGGAAGGGCTAAGGGGGCGAAGAGGTCATATTAACACATTAAGAATCGCGAAGAAATATAAGCCGGCAAACACCAAATTTTGGCATCACATATTTCAGAAAACAGTGGACCGAATCCTACAAATTTAGTAACTTTGATTTACTGAAATTTTCTTGCTTAATTGTGTTGAATAATGTTAAATTATTCTTTTCATAATATTTGAGTTTTGCTTCTTAGAGTAGCGATGTGAAAAAAACGAGATATTTCGTATATGGTCCGCAATTTGTTGAAATTCTCATTTACACAAATAATGTAGCTTTGCAATGACAACGAGTAAGTTCAATGCCCAACAATTACGTTATAGAACTAAACATCATACTACAGACTTTTAAGACTAAGTTTAAGACTAAAACTTCATTTATTTCACAGATCTGCAAAGAAAGTTTTTCTTTCTGTTTCTCGAACACTAGCATTTTTTGTAACAAATTTTGTTATGATCTATGTGCTAATTTCGTATGTTAATTTTGAGTTATTTATACTTCAAAAGATTAATTTTGAATGGCAATGCTTATAAATTTTTAAAATGTGTTTTCTCAAAAAAAAAAAACTGATCAAAACATTTTTTTAAAGAAACCTGTGTAAAAAGGCGTTATTTGTGATTCAGCTATAGATTTCTTGGAGAGAAAACTTTGAGAATTCTGACCTTCAAGCCAAGAGAACTATTACTTGAGGTCCTGTTCTGTTAATTCTTGGTTCAATCGATTCAAAAATTCGATAGTGCGGTTTGTCATCGAAGAACTTTCAAATTATTCGGTTATAAATATAAATTGTTAAAATTCACTAATCAAAATCTATTTAAAAATTTAAAAGCCGCGAATGTTTCTTTACTTTGAACAGAAGTCATTTTGACATTTTTTTTCATAAATTTAATTTGTTTTTTATCTTGTAATTTAACTACTTTCTACGGTAATTTATTTGTATTCCAGTAATAGCAAATATAAAATTTAATAACTCAAGTTTAACTCTTTTGTTTTGTTTCCAAAACAAACTGATTATTTTCAAATTTATATTTGTTCTGAAAATCATATAATCTTGAATGAATTTTTAATTAAGTCTAACAACAAAACATGGTTTTTCAACTATCCAAATCATCATTTGATTTAAAAAAATCGTTCAGAAGGGCGTTGAGCACGAAAATTCGTCAAACGAGGACGACGAGTTAAGAAAGTTTGAAAACCTCCGATTTAGACAAACACCATAAATACTTTTTTACATTCTTAAAAGTTTGAAAAAATTATAAAGTACTCAAAAATGACAAAAACGACAATGACAAAATTTCATAATATCAAAAACCAAATACAAGCCAAAGAGTGAAAATGCCAAAAAACTGAAAAATAATGGAGAGTGACAAAAATTACAAATATGAAAAAAATAGCAAACATTTAAAACAAAACTAGAAAAGTGCTAAATGCATCAAAAACATGATAAGAAAAAAATAATAATGACTAAAAATGGTCGAAAATTTACTAAAAATTATGTTAATGATAATGTGATGATGATGAATGAATGATGATGTTGATAATAATAGTATTTTTTTTCTAAAAAATAAGTGAAAAAAAAACAGTGGAAAAAAACAGTGTGATTTTGGCAACATTCAATTTTGGCTAATCAATATTTGGGGCGTGTTGCCAAAATCGAAGGAGATATTTACTCGTTTCAACAAAAACCTTTAACAAAATTTCAATCTCTTTTCAATATCTTAGTTTTTTTTTTTTTTTTTGAAAATTCAGAAGTCAGAAGTGTGCCGAGAAATACAAGTTTAAGTATGAAAACTGTATGACACGTTGATTAGTTAACATAATTTTGTTTCATAATCGGATTAGGAAAATGTCTTGAAATGCATAATATTCATTTGATTCCTTCACTTTAGCTTTCAAGTCTATTTGAAAACACTCCAGATTCAAACGTGTATAATTCAGTATACAAAATTCACCTAAAATATTACACAATCAGTTAATTTATAAGTATTTTCCATCAAATTTTCTTTACAAGTATATTTTAACACAATTAAATGATTCATTTTGTTAGCTAATCGGATTTGTTATGTTTGGTAGAGAAGTTATATTAAAAAATAATTTTGGAAAACGGTCTTTTACAAAGTCATTGTAAAATGTTACAAAACTCGAACAATTTTCAAACGACTATGATCAAATTTTGAACAAAATTAATTTTTTGATGTTATGGAATTATTTTAAATATTATCTTATCGTTTTTGTAAAGGGAGGCTCCTATACTAAATAAATAGAAATATGATGAATTCGAACAGTTATGGAAACATTCGATTTGTAGCGGAGAGTGGGCCATGGGGAAACGTGGGCCACTTTTAATATCTCAGATGTGTGTTGAGATAAAAATCTCAAACCAACTGTCATCGTCGTCGCTTTGCGTGAGCATATATTCCTAGATGTTTTTGACATAAATACGCATCATATGCTTCTTTTATTTATCAAGTTAAAAAAAGTTAGAAAAATTTACTTACATAATTAAAAAAACACCCGCTAATTTCATCGATGGAGAACCTAAAGTGCATAACAAAAATATGCTCATACGCTTATGATCTTAGTTTTGTCATGATCTTTCACGTGGGAAAGAAATTTTTGATAAACATCAATAAGTCACACAAACGTAACCAATTTGCAAATCATAGCTTGTGGGGAATTCTGGGCCACACATTTTGAATCACCTATATTTTTATGTTTTTATAAACATTCAGAACTTAAAATACGTTTTACCTATCTGTTTAGTCTTCTTATGCCAAATAAACTCAATGCCTTTTGAACTGTTTTCAGATATTGTTTTTTTTTCAAATTTCCACACAACCAAGATTTTGCAAAACAAGGTTAACCCACACTTTTCATAAATGGAGTGCGCAAGGGTGTACCGTACAAAACTACCGTAAAATTGGCCACAACTAAAGCATTTTTGAGGTTTGGGGAGTCTCACATGAAATAAGTAAATAAATTTTATTCTACTCAAGCATTTTAGGTCATTTCCATCTATCCAAACAATTTGTACTTAACGATACGACACAAATCGAACAATTTTTTAGCATTTTTTCAATTCAATTGAGTACACAAACGAACTATCACTTTAAATCTGTAAAAAAAACCATAGCTGAAATAATTGATAAGCTATTTTTTTCAAATTTGGATCACAGACGGGTTTCGATACCTTTTTTGAAGGAATTATTTTTTTTTTAAGAGGGAAGAGTGTGTGCTCCTTTTTCATTAGCTAAATTTGAAGATTTTTTAAGTAATTATCAAAAAAAAAAAATCGGTTTTGTCATGGTTATGGCATGACTAGATTATTTATTGTCGTATGTAACCCAGTTTGTTTTATAAAATGCGGGGGTGTCTATAGAAAATCAATGTGAAAACGACAAAACTCAAAAGGGTTTAAAAATTTTAGGTAAATTTGACAAAACAAGTTAATACATTGAAAAACTTCTAGCGGTTTTTAAACGGCGTTGTAAAAGTGAAAATCACTATACAATTCACACATGGCAACGAATTTTCAAAAAATTATTAACAAATTTGAAATACAAACATTTTTTCACATAGCAAGATATATAGATGATCCATTGAGTTGAAAAACATTTCACGCTTTTACAAGGAAGAACTTATACACAAAACATTATTTGAATAGCTCGAACGCCTACAAGAACGACTAAGATCAATCGTAATCATGCACTTTTCAAGAAATTTTGTTTGAATGAAATTTTTGACATAAAATATGATTTACCTCCTTTCACTTTCAAAACGGGATAGGTCTTATATGAAATCATTGTACGTACGTAATCAGTTAAAACTGGCAACCTCATTATAGAAGCATTTTTATTGTGGTAAAACAAATGTGAATAAAAATTATAAAAAAAATATCAAAGAAATAACTACCTGTTCCATTGCATAGAAATAATTTCACAGAAAAAAAAATTAAAATATCGATAACAAATCATCAAAGTGTATGAGGACTCATTACCAAATTTTTTTTTTTGGACTGAAAATGACTCAGGAAAGGCGTTATTTAACATTTCTGTGAGAATAGAGTTACTGTTTTTTTTTTAATATTTTCTTTAAACACACCTTCAATTATATGTTACCCTCGAAGCTGCGTAAATATAATGTTTTTTAACCCTCAAAATTAAACCTGCTATGTTCTATAAGGTTCAAAACTGTTTGAGTTCCTCAAAGCCTCAGGGGTTTAATTGCAAAAAACGATTTTGATTTAATAATGCCAAAAATTTTATACACATATTTATACGTTCGAAAGAAAAACACAAATTTTCGAAAAAAAATATATGAATAAAATATGGTACTATCTCAAAAAAAGGTTTTATAAACTTTTTAATATTTGGCTCCAAGGGTCTCATGTGTGCCATTTTTCTAAATTATTCCATGATTGCCAATTTTTAAAAAGAATATTTTTCCAACATTGTTCAATTTGAGATTTGATTCAGTTTTATGCAAATATTCGAAAATCTTGTGTGTCTATAGGCGAAGTTTGGAATTATTATAAAGTACGGTCCTGGCTAGTTTCCCAGATTTTATTAAAAAACAATTGACTTTAATTTTCAAAAAAAAAATCAAGTTGTGTTGTTAAATGTTTGACTTATGCGTCGGAAACGAAATTTTTTGCGCAAGTTTCAAATGAATAATCATGAAATGTTTTTGTTATGCCAAATATATGATTTAAAATCTGCTAATGAGCTGTGATCAAATTTTTTTCAAGTCTTTTTTTTCTTGATGTTTGTTGATTTTGGGGTTTCACTAAATTTGCAAGCATATTGTCCGAATTTTCGGTTGACAGTTTTAAAATCAAATGTTTGGATTTTTTAAGGTTTTAAAATAACATAGAATTGTTCGGCCCGGACACGTGCTGAAAAAGCTCTGGCAACCTTGCTAAATGAAGGTTTAATTTTGATTTTTATTTATAAGACTGGAATTTTATTCAGATTTTTCAATTCTGATTTTGATATGAATTCTGATTATGATTTCTAAAGATTGAGTTTTTCCTGTAAAAACGTGAAATTTGATGCATTTTTCAGTTTTTTTTAATTTATTAATTTTTTTCTAAAGGCTTTATTTTTATTTTGAGGAATTGGTTTCTCGTTAAAAAAAAACAACCTTTTGGAGAGTGCAAGTTCTTTAAACAAAATTATTCATTAACATGACGTGTTACAACAAATGTTTAAGCAAATAAGCAACTATTCCCTTTAAAAATTTGTTTAAACTCAAACATTTTTGAAGAAATTTCGTTTAACAATTCAATGTTTGAAAGTGTTGGGACAAAGATAAAAGTACACTTGACCATATTTGTGAATTGATTTGATTGTATCGAAGATTTACTAAATTTTTCTTTTTTGTAAAAAAGTGGAAAACTGCTTTTGATGAGACACTGTTGAAAACCTTGATTATCACATTCAAAAATAATCTGAAATTTTTTATATTTTAATTCTTTTACTGAGTTAGCACGATTATGAAATATCTCATTTGTAGAAATAGACAGTAATGTTTATGACTTGTGTTCAAGAGTCAGAGCTTCATATTTAAACCGTTGCTGAGCCCAAAATATGATTTCAGATAACCTTTTTTTTTTACTATATTCTAATGATTTCCCTATTTTGTAAGGTTTTAAAATAGGATCCTAATAATGTGTCTAATAAACAACCTATTTTAATACGACCAATTGAAAATTAATCCTGCTCATCCTTCTAGAAGCAAACGTTTCGTTGCTGCAACCCACCAAATGCAACCCGGATTTTTTTCCTGTCGATCTGCTGTATTTTTGCAATCCTTTTTTTTTATTTCGATTGACCGGAACCCATCAGGCCGGCAGGCAGGGATCGAGAAGGTATCAGAATTTCAAAGTAGGTAGCTAGGTAGGTAGCACTCGATTCTCAAGTGTCATCTCTCAAATTAACATTGGGTGTTTTTTTTTTATCATATTTCGTTTGGCTGACGCCAAACAGTCCATAACGTATGCTTTGTGTGTGTATGTTTCTGTTGTTCTTCGGTTTGATATCATCATTAAAAGTCCGATCCAGAGTGATTAAAAGTCTACCGGCCCGGAGCGAAGTTATCAATATTCAAAATTGTCGCGGAATACCTTTGGCCGAACCTCGTGACAGAACACGAGATCGTGGCGTCTTCGTCGGAAAAGCGAACGGAGGTTTCATCCCCTGGCTGGGTACCAGGTGCCTGGAGCCAGGTCATCTTCATCATCTCGAGGAAGCCTTCAGGGAGGCGCTCAAACTAAAGAAAAACATCGGCAAAGAGCTATTTTACATTTCCACGCAGCTGGTTTTAAGCGATTCAGTTGAACGAATCATACACCTCAGTAGGAGACACGCAGCAGAAGTAAAATTCACCCTCGAGTCCCTCTGTCCTTCCACTTCCTTTCCCAGCAGTTATTCACACGGGGTTGAACATCATCACAGGAAGGTTTCCTTTCGCTTCCCAGAGTGTCAAAATGGGGAGGCATTCGGTCGGCTCCGGAAGAAATCCGGCAACGACAACGGTGGATGGCCGGCCGAGCCGGGTGAGTGAGTTGGTGTGGTGGTTGTGTTCAATAATAATGGAAACAACCGACGAAGCATTTTTCACGTTTTCAAAACACGTGCGTTCGTTCGGTTGAATGCCGGTAGGTAGACGAAACTCGCTCTCTTTCCCCGACGATGAACGACTAGGCGATGACTGACGCAGTCGGAAGACGAACGAGACGCGGTAGAATGGTTGGGTCGGACTCGGAATATTCACGTTGAAATTTTCTCTCTGCCATCCCCCCGGATAAGCGAGCGGGGATCGACCAGCTGCCTGCCGACTGCCGGTGTGTGCCATATCAGCTTAACAATCAGCCAGCAGCTGGGGAGACTCGTTGGCGCGAGAGATTCAAGGAAAGAGAGAATGAGATTGGGGGGATCCACAAGTTTTCCGTAACGCTCTCACTGTTACTCTATGTAGTACTAAACTAAGGGTTTGCAAGAGAGACTAACTGGAAGTAACGGGTGGAAACACGTAGACACTTGCTGAAGTTCTACATTAGTACCGCAAGCGCTGCTGTCGTTAAAGCGATACCGGTTTGAATCTCAGCTGCACGGAAATATGGTGGAGAGAGAATATCCCTGGAATTTCTCAATTTTAAATGGAAAAATTAAAAGATTAGAGAAATTGATCTAGTTTGAGACCCCGAAAATCATGGAAAAGATATAGGTGCATCAAATGTAGGGTAACGGACCTATTTTGGGTCGTTTTGTGAAGTGACGATATTATTTCTTGAAATTAAAAAGCTTGTACCTTTTTTTTAACCTTCATTAACATTCAAAAGAAAGTTTAATACCTTAGTTAGCGCAAGTGGTCCAAAACAAGTCACACTTGCACTTATTTTAGACATGGGGCAAATTGCAGACAACCTCTCGAAAGAAGACCCCAGTAATGGCAATTCCTCCTGATTAAAAGCTTCAGAGAAATATTGTAAAATACTTGCAAGATGGTCCTCAATATGTGTCCGGTAAAAAAAGGCCTTAAGTCTACATTATCGTTGAGTTAGTTTTCGGGTAAAAGCTTAACAAGCCAGTTTGTCTACACCCACAAATCAGACTGTACTTCAATAACGACCTTCCTGGGAGGTGGAATTATCGGCATAAGATTCTATACCGGACCGGTACTAACGAGCTTTCTTATGGCTGGCCTTGTCCTCCCAGCGCAACTGCATTGCATATGTCTGAAAGAAACCAAATGAAATATATCCCATATCCTATCAGAACATAAAGCAGGATAGAAACAATCAGCCAGTAAGGATACTGTCCCGACCGGAAATTGCCAGGAATAAAAAAAATCAGGAATTCCTGAATCCCAGGAAACGCTAAAATATCCTAGGAATTTTCGAAGCCATTGGAGTATTTCCTGAGACAGATTGAAGTAGGGCAACTTTTTGTTTTTGTTTTGAAAAATGTGAACTCCGACTGGTCACCATTTTGATCTTTGGTGATAAGCACTGTTCAATGCTTTCTTTCAAAAACTTCTTTAATTAAAATCATTAACATACCTTCATGTACTAACACTTGTTATGAATTTACAATTAATTTAATAAAGAAATTATATTCTCCTCACCAAGGAGCGCTTTCAAAACCACTACTCTTGTATTTCCAATTTCATTTCGTTACTATCTGATCATTGAACATGCGTAGGGGAGAATGAGGATACTTGATCCCTGGGGATATTTGATTCTATCGCTTTATCTTGAAACCGGAATGTCTTACAAATACCAAATGTACCAGAAAAATGTGCCAAATAGAACAAAACAACAAAGCTGATATCAAAACAAATAGAAAAAAAAATCGAAGCTACGAGTTCATGTATCGTTCCAACTTTTGGAACAAATAAACTACACGCTTATTCCACGCTATAAGAAAATGCAAGACGACGAGTTGCTAAATTTTCCCAAAAAGATATAAAAAAATAGGAAAAGGGAATCAAGTATCCCCATTCTCCCCTAATGTTGTTGTTATGTTTACCCTACGATGATATGCCGAGAAAATGTAAAGATGAGAAATCAACTGTTCGTTTGACGAGTGGAGAAATGCATTATAAATAAGAATTTACACGATTTCAATTAGAAAAATGGACCAGATTGAGCTAGGAATATGATAATACCTTCTTGATATACATGGATTTTTTTCATTATCTGACAATTTGGGCCGGGAGTCTTCATATCTTCCCTTTAATTAAAAATTTTGTTCATTTAAACGACTAAACACATGTTTTTTTTTACATATTTCTAACATTTTTATTTTTCCAGTTAGATTCGATTGGATTTTTTTTTTGTAAATAGGTTATAACCATGTTTCAAAGCTTCAGAACTCTATTATTTTTCAACAAAAATCATAAAAAAGCACATCAACACACTTTGAAATTTCATCAAAAATATTCAAAAAATTTAATTATTGACTTTAACATGAAAAATTGTAAAGAAGATTTAAATGGTGTCACAAAGCACCGTCTGCATCACCGATAATTTTGCAAAAAATAACGTTGTATAGCCTCATTTTTCATGCTTTGTAGAGTGTTTGCAGAAAAACTGACTTCCAGCTTCAACCAATGATCTAGTATCGAATTCGTTTATGCCCAGTTTCGCAACAGGTCACTTCTAGTTTTGCACTTTTTTGCTGTCATTTTTCATTATGTCAGTGTTGTGGATGAACTTGTGAGCAAGTAAGGTAGCAATACACTGACAACGAGATGTCATTTTACCTACAATGGGAATGATGCTTCTGACAGCCTGGTCATATGCTGAGCTCTATAATTATTTCTATAACATCACTGCCACTTTCTCATACAATTTTGCTCAATGTGTATGGATCTGGTGTCTATGTTTATATGGGATTGTGTTAACCACTTTTCTATATTCCCAAACACAGGAACTGGAATAGTCTTGGCATAGTCTTGGCATAGTCTTGGCATTAACTATGCTTTATCATGATCTTTGATTGAAAAGTTAATGTGCTCAGTGTATGCCTATCCTATATAAGCAACATTCCCATTATACAGTAAGCGAAACAAGAATAGTACCACTATGTGTTTTGCTTTTTAGAATATGAATTATTGAAAATCATCAAAATTTTCTTTTACAATTTGTTTTGAATTGTTCAACGGATAATTTATGCATAAGTTTAACTAATTGGATAAAGCAATTGGCGCTGAGGACAAAAAAAAATGAAAAACTTGCGAAATAAGAATAGTACCACTTAAGGTTTCTACAAAAATCAAAATCATTTTTTTTTAATTTACTGTTCAATGAAAAATTCTTACATGAACTATTTTAATAGATAGCTACATATTAGGAGTTTTGTTTTCTATTATTCCAATGGTTCAAAAGAGGTTTTAAGAGATTTTGCTCTTGCACAATGGAGTTTTACATTTGAGCAATAATTTTGTATCAAACTGCTTATTTCCTTCATTAACATGACGTGTAATAAGGAAATATAGATTGAAGGCTGAATTTGAATCTAAAAACAGGCTTCTAATTTCAAAATATTAGCTTTCTTCAGTGTGAGCTACCTCGAAAATATAAAGATTCGCCTTAACAAACACGGAAAATCAATATTGAGACTAAGTTTGGTTTTACCTACAAAATAGTGCTGCCATTTACGACCTAAAACTAGGAAAACTGTAGTTTACTGCAAAATATCAAAGTTTTATAATTATTGTTATTTCCCAAAACGTTTGTTTCATCATTTTACCTCGTGTTAATGGAGAAATTATGCAATTTGATAAAATATTATAGCTCAAGTCATAAAGCTTAGTTATTTTAAAAATGGGACACTTTCTTTTGCTAATAGTTCGTTTACTAGTAATCCGACATTCAAATTTTGTTGCCTGTGAAATGTTCTATCCGGTCAATTTTTTTCAAAATTTTAAATCTATGCGTTTTTGAGATATTTACGATACGATAAAAAAAGAAAAAAAATTTTTGCACAGTTTCATTCAAATTCCATCATTATCAAATTGATAGCTGACAAAATCGTTGATTATTCAAAGAATTACTTTTTATGAATGGTGGAAAAGTATGCAAACATTGTCAAAAATGTCCAAAAAGTTCAAATCAACCATTGGGATAAAGCACATAATTGGCAACTACTATTAAGAGTCATCAGGGAAGTCAAGTCTCATACCCGCATTTTTAATTTTCAATAAGCGAAAAACTAGGGGTTCATCGCTGAAATGTCCAAAACATTTTTCTCCGATAAGCTGAAAGTATTGCCTAGAAATGATTCATTCAAACCTAACATAAAATAACAATTTTTCGCTAGTTCCAGAGCTCGTAAGGTGTAGAGGCTATGGTACAGATGATTTCTGATGAACGAAAAAACTCATGAAATACCCTATTTGAAAAAAAAACCCGCGTTTGAATCCAATAACATGTCTACTCGTGGCAAGGTCCCGAGTATATTAAAGTATGTATTTGCTGGTTGTTTTGTATAAAATAAATATTATGATTTGCTAAAATTCTGCTCCTGTGGAAAAAAAACAACAATTTTAAAAACGAAAACTTTGGTTTTCGCCGTTTTTAAAAGCCTAAAAAGAGTAATCTTGTATGTACCCTTCGCAATCTACGATCTATTCTAATCGATTATATTATAAGTTCAATCTCATGATGGTTATTGTTATTGTCAGATTTTGCCAGCAGAAATTCCTTTAAAAGCACTCAAAAAGTGGCTTAAAAATAATCAAGTTTTGTTAATTTCGAAACAGCTGTATCCACTGAATTGCCCTCAGTTTCTATAAAAAGAGAAGTATAGGACCAAAAAGTAGCAGAAATTGAAGGAGAAGGATATAGTCTTTAGGTGACTACAGATTAGACGAAGTATAAGTGGGAAAAACTGATCAATATCATGACTGAAAAAAGTGTGCGCCGGTCGAAGGGAGGTACCAAGAATAAAGTAGATTTTTTTCTTACAAAAACGAAATTTTTTTTTTAATTTTTTCAGGAATAACCATAAAATTACCTTCATTTCCTTCATAGAAAGTATTTAGATCAAACGAATGGTTTTCGAGATACACGCATTCGTAACTGTCCCATTTCTAAAAGAACTAAGCTTTAGTGCTAGAGAAAAATCTCTTAAAATCCCTTTAAACACCTTTGGAATACTAGAAAACGACAATAAAATGCAAATATGTATTCAAACAGTTTGTATAAGCATTAATTTTTACTTCAAAATAGTAGATTTAAAAAATTGATGTTTTCCAATTTTTGAACCTGGTAAAAATGCGCAAATAAGTAACAAAATCATTTTCTTTATCCATAATAACGTTTTTTAAAAATACCTATGGTGTTTGTTTTGTATTGACATTGAAGACAAGCAGGGGGAAAATAAAAAAAAATGAATCTTAAGATTTTAAATTTAAAAAAATCGCTTGTAATGCTGATGTTTTTTTACCAATGATTCAATTTTTTTGAATCAACTAAAGTTGTTATAAGATCTTTGAGTCATTCGCAATTTTTTATACAACGATTCAGTAGACGGAAAACCTTTAACTTTCTTCAATGTTTACTCCTAGGTTTAAAATCATGGACTTTGAATCGGAAACCAAGTGTTCTGCCAGCTGAGCTACGCTTCAGTTTTCAAATTATGAAATTTACATTCAAGTATAAAAGCACCGCATTTTTATACCCAGGTATGCTCAAAACATACAAACATAAATATCATGACTTTTCCTTAAATATTTTATAATGTTCCGCTTTTTTCAGTTGTGTCTCGCTTTTTTCCTAAAATATTTAGCATTTTTTGGCACCACCTGGCAAGCCTAGTTAACCCCTAAAACAATCTCTGTTCCAACAGCCATGGGCCAACTTAAAATTACTATAGATAAAAAAAACACCAATAATACTAAGATGATATGGCCGAAAATTAAAAAGACATGACGCTGTGAGCAGCCTTTATACGCAGCGGCCCAAGTTTGAATTCTTTCTCGGGCCGCACGTAAGAGTAATCTTATAAATCATTCAAAAATACTATCAGTCAGATATGATAAGCAGTTCCAACCAAGGAATTCCATGTTTGGTAGGTAAGATATTCATTCCTCCAATGTACAGTGGTGTGTGAAAAACTGGCAGCACTACAAAGTTCTACTTAAAGTGCTTTCAACTAATGTACATTTGTTTCGTTATGAAAAAAATATGTGGCTGTGTGTAATAAAAAAGATTAATAAAATGGAATTGGTTTTTTAATTTTTGTGCATTTGTTAACGGTTCTGGAGAAATAAGAGCGAGAATGGTTGGCATAAGCATTAAAATAAGGTTTTGAAAACATCAAAATGTACACTCAATCATCAACTTTTCTCAAATGAGTTGATTCCGTGTACCCATGGGGATTTTTTCTCCAATTTATAACAAAAACAATCCCAAATGAGTTGTAAACAATATTAGAGAAAAAGTTAAGAAATATTATGATATAAAAATTTAACCAATCATTTCACCTTTAATTTTGACTGGTCATGATCTGAATAGGTAAGAACATGAGCATTGCATGAAAAGTAGCCTTGCCCCCCAGCAAGATGTCAAATGAATTTATTGTTTTTCAATGCCAAAAGATATACCCATGTTAAACAGCTAATAACTTTTTTGCCTTATAAGATACGAATTAATGGTCTTTGACAAAGTTGTTCAGCGGAAAATTTTCTTTAGTGAATTTATAAATTGACACAAAAACCACAGAAGAAACAAAAGTTAAGTTGATTTTTCGGTACAAAATATGCAACTTTCGCAAACAAACCTAAAAGTTTGTACGTCTCGGTGGTCGAGTGGTTAGCGTGGTAAGACGGTAATCACTCACTGGTCCTCTGATGGCATGGGTTCGATTCCCATCTCGGTACTGGGTGTTAAATGTTAATCTTAAGTCGTCCGCGTCATTTATTCAGTCTTTAAAGCCTAAATCGGCTAAGACGGTGTATGTCTTTTAAAAAAAAGTTCAAACTTACTCAGGTAAACGTTATTTAAAAAAACATGGATGAGTTTTGAACCAAAACAAAGCTTTTTGGACCCCAGAGGTTGGGAAATTCAAAAATGACTCTCCCCAATCGACTCAGTTTAGTGATGCCGCTTTTTTACGCAATCGGTATAATGGAGCTTCACAGTTTGATAAAGTGACATCTGTTAACAATTTTAAGTATCTCACAAATATTTCATAACGCCTGTGATTCCTACAAAGTTATGCTCAAGAAGGAAAGTGAAAAGCTGCTGCATTTTTCCAACCTCAACCGTATGAGGCATATTTATTCAGCCCATTAAAATTTCTCTCTTTAACTACCTCTCTCATATGCGTTCGTCCTTAGCAACATTTTTGCACATCGGCTGGTCCTGAGGTGAACACCAGTAGGTGGGCGGCGTTCGCTTCAAGGATGGAAAAATACTTTCCCTCTTTTTTTTTCTGCCGGCAGCAACTCACAATCATATTTTCGTGGGTGGACGAAGCTGGAGCTGATGCAGGGCCACGTGACTACCGGTTGGGATTTGTCTGGATGGCCACGTGATTTCAACAACCCACCCATTCAACTCGGGACGGGATTTATTTCAAACTGCTCTGCTTTGCTAGGATCAAAACCGTACCCAGATGATGGGTCGTTAAATTGCCATCTGGTTCGGTGGTTTGGATCGATTTGTGGTTGAATTTTATCCTTAAATCCTTCAAAGGATTGATTTGCTGCAGTCCTTAAAATCAGCGATTTAGGTTGGACATGTATACGATACTGTCTAGTGAATTAAACATAAATTAAAATATATGACAGTTTTGACCTCAGAATTTAGAATACCCAACTCAGAACTAAAAAACAAATCTCTATGACCCTTCCCTTAAGATTTTACGATATCGTTGAAGATGCAATTATTTTATGCAGATTTAACGTTTTTCATTTTAATGACTTATTTTTTCGTTATGAATTCTTTGAAGCATACACAGCAAACAAAATTGTAACGTTGGACGATGTAATTTATGACGATGCGAGACAACCTATGTATTTTTATTGATTTTGGTTAAAATATTACATCTAAACGATGTACACAATCCGAACGCGTCATGTTGTGTAATATTCCAACTTTCTATGTACTATTACATCAAGTAGTCAATGTTTATTCCAATTGACATTTTAATTTTTTTTCGTGTCCGAAAGTTTGAAACGGATTGTGGAGTTCAGGAGGATTTGTTCTGTTGGTAAGTAATATCAATATTGAAAATACCTCTAAGCAAAACTATTGGTGATAATTTCTTAACATAATTTTGCTCTTTCAGGAATTTTGGTCATCGTTTATCAGAGATACAAAAGAGTTCCGGAGAAAAGAAAATAAAGAAAGTTATATTCGATGGTGAGTGTTCTGCGTTCAATTTTGTATTCTCCCTGTTAACTTTCTCATTCAATGTTTACAGAAATGGATGACAACGATGTTGCGAAGTTGTAGGACCAATGGCCATCAAAGGGACAGATTAATCGAATACGGAACTGTGCCAATCAGTGTTTATTTCGGGTGTGAATGTCTGGCTGAAGGTAGGATGCCCAGATATGCCCAGTTTCTTTCAAAGTAGGAAGGATACGATCAAACATTTCAACAGGATACTGAAAGGTTCAGCGAAGCAGATGTGACTGAATCCATTTGGATGGTTCCATTCTTCAGTTTGTCATAATTCATGGAATAAGTTAGTTTTTTAGTTTGTCATAATTCATGGAATAAACTCATGTCTTCAGTTTTTAATGGTTTAATTCAGTCTGAAAAAAAATTCTGATCCTTTTATACATATGTACATAAGTAGGAGCTTAAATTTTGAGTCCTTAATTTGAGTTTTAGATTTTTTAACATATCAGAAATTTATTCAAATTTTGAAAATGATAACGGTTAGTTTCATCACAAGATGTATTTTATCTCTGTGATCGATCTTGTCTACTCCGTTACATATGTTTCGTGTATTTTTTTACATCTAAAACGTGTAGTTGCTTAGTACATCAAAACAATGTAATATTAAATACATTTAGCGACTCGAGTTATGTGCACGTTTTTGATGTAATTTCGCAACACTTTTTTTGCTGTGTATGGTTTTCTTGTTTTAATTTTATAAAGTGAGATTTGAAAAAAAAAATGGATAAAAAATTAAAAATCAATTCAAAAACTGGAAAAGGGGTCAATTTTTTTTTTCAGATTTAGTACAACGTCTTTCTTTTGAAATAATGTCAGCTTCAAAACAGGAAAAAAAATTGTTTAAAAAATTTACTCAAATCACATCCAATCGTCAGTCTCATCAAATCACGGCTACGTTTTGTTTTATTTCCATTATCTCTAATCAGTTTTTACGAGCGCGCCACGTCTTGCTAATACATACTGATTGAATTGAAAAACAAAAAAAAAAATGAAGAGATGCACTGTGGTCTGCTGACCTTTTTTTCCAGTTTTCTTCATCAGCAATGAATGTCTTGAAAAAAAAAAATCAATAAAAACACAAACAAGCGTTACTGACTTGGTTGCACGTTCAAAATTTCAAACAAGGTTCAACTGAAGATCATATTGATTCTTTTTTGGTAAAAATTGTTGAAATAATCTCCAATGTCTAAAAGCGAAAAATTATTTAATTGTAAAAAATTCTCTTCAATTTTGTTCAGTAATTTTTTGCCTTAAATTTCTTTGAAAATTCAATTCAATGTGGTGACACTATAAGCACTGACCACACTGACTTGACTCTTAGAACAAAAATTCAACCATTTTCTGTCTAATTTTTTGTTGTCAGTTTTTGCAGGTTCGCAATACCGACGGCAGGTGGCGAACCTGAAAAATTTGACAAAAAATGCCCTGTAGGAAAAATGGTCCTGTTTAGCCCGATTTTATCGTAGAAATTGCGTGTTTTATTTTTAAAGTTTAGTGGCATTTCCTAACTGGGATAGCATTTCTTCAAATCGATCGATGCGTATTCTGGAATCGACATTGCGTACTGTTGGAAAAATGATTTTTTTTTTTGTTTTTTTTCTGGAAAAATTATCCAGAAAACGAAATCGAGTGTCCAGTCAGTATGGTCAGTGCTATAAGTGACACAAAAACAGCAGCAAAGTTCAATCAATTGACCTGGTCAACTAGTTCTGAATGTTGTCCAAAAATATTCAATGTCAAGCTTGTGTCTATGAGTGTGTGAAGATTTTTTGTTAAATTATCTAAAATTTTAAAGTAAACAAATCAAATTGATAAATAAATTCAAAATACAAAATTGTATTCAATATCTTTCATCAAAATTCTTCACAGTAGAAAAATTTCCCCTCATAGAAGTTAACTTTATCACCTAATGAACGATATCATCTGCGTTGTCAATTGGAGGCTTGGCACTGCTTATGAATGTAGGCAAACATCTTGGAGAAGTCTCTTTACGATGTTGTAATAATGAATCGTCATGATTGCTTACGTCCTGGCCCATCTGTACTTTGCTTAGATACATGTATCGTTTTGCCTGAAGCGCTTAATTGAATGATTTGTGTCGCTCGTTGAGATGTTTTGTTGCCCGGGTGAAATTTCGTAAAAGAACAGCAAGAACCGCAGCCACTTCTCGGGTTCAATGTCAGTCGCGTTACAGCGTATATTTAGGAAGCAGAATTTCATTAAAGTCGAAATAAGTAATGGAAAAGGTAAAAAAAATGTTTAACTCTATTTCTTAATAATGTTGAAATGAAAAAAAAATACAGATGAAAAACAAACGAAAGAATGTAAAAAAGGGAAATCTTTTAAGTTGATTATATAAAATTGTTGCGTGATTGAAAATTAATGTCTGTAGAGAATAATTTGATAAATTAAAATGCAAAAAAATTAAACAAACCAAAAGTGATTGCAAAATGCAACCTTACAAGGAGTTTTCTTTTATATTTCGATTATGTTTTTCCCAAAGCTATAAAAAGTGTAAAGAATTTATGATTATTAGGGAAAATTGTTTTAATTACTCTGGAATTTTGAACATAAGCTGAATTTTGAAAATTACAGAGTTAACGCTTCAATGCAATACATTTCGAGAAATATCTCAACCAGCAGATAAAAAAAAGGAAAAAATGACAACTTTAACAATTTTGACAGTTTTCACAATTTTGACAATTTTGAAAATGTTGACAATTTTGACAATTTTGACAATTTTGACAATTTTGACAATTTTGACAATTTTGACAATTTTGACAATTTTGACAATTTTGACAATTTTGACAATTTTGACAATTTTGACAATTTTGACAATTTTGACAATTTTGACAATTTTGACAATTTTGACAATTTTGACAATTTTGACAATTTTGACAATTTTGACAATTTTGACAATTTTGACAATTTTGACAATTTTGACAATTTTGACAATTTTGACAATTTTGACAATTTTGACAATTTTGACAATTTTGAAAATTTTGACAATTTTGACAATTTTGACAATTTTGACAATTTTGGCAATTTTGACAGTTTTGACAATTTTGACAATTTTGACAATTTTGAGAATTTTGACAATTTTGACAATTTTGACAATTTTGACAATTTTGACAATTTTGACAATTTTGACAATTTTGACAATTTTGACAATTTTGACAATTTTGACAATTTTGACAATTTTGACAATTTTGACAATTTTGACAATTTTGACAATTTTGACAATTTTGACAATTTTGACAATTTTGACAATTTTGACAATTTTGACAATTTTGACAATTTTGACAATTTTGACAATTTTGAAAATGTTGACAATTTTGACAATTTTGACAATTTTGACAATTTTGACAATTTTGACAATTTTGACAATTTTGACAATTTTGACAATTTTGACAATTTTGACAATTTTGACAATTTTGACAATTTTGACAATTTTGACAATTTTGACAATTTTGACAATTTTGACAATTTTGACAATTTTGACAATTTTGACAATTTTGACAATTTTGACAATTTTGACAATTTTGACAATTTTGACAATTTTGACAATTTTGACAATTTTGACAATTTTGACAATTTTGACAATTTTGACAATTTTGACAATTTTGACAATTTTGACAATTTTGAAAATTTTGACAATTTTGACAATTTTGACAATTTTGACAATTTTGACAATTTTGACAATTTTGACAATTTTGACAATTTTGACAATTTTGACAATTTTGACAATTTTGACAATTTTGACAATTTTGACAATTTTGACAATTTTGACAATTTTGACAATTTTGACAATTTTGACAATTTTGACAATTTTGGCAATTTTGGCAATTTTGACAATTTTGACAATTTTGACAATTTTGACAATTTTGACAATTTTGACAATTTTGACAATTTTGACAATTTTGACAATTTGACAATTTTGACAATTTTGACAATTTTGACAATTTTGACAATTTTGACAATTTTGACAATTTTGACAATTTTGACAATTTTGACAATTTTGACAATTTTGACAATTTTGACAATTTTGACAATTTTGACAATTTTGACAATTTTGACAATTTTGGCAATTTTGGCAATTTTGACAATTTTGACAATTTTGACAATTTTGACAATTTTGACAATTTTGACAATTTGGACAATTTTGACAATTTTGACAATTTTGACAATTTTGACAATTTTGACAATTTTGACAATTTTGACAATTTTGACAATTTTGACAATTTTAACAATTTTGACAATTTTGACAATTTTGACAATTTTGACAATTTTGACAATTTTGACAATTTTGACAATTTTGACAATTTTGACAATTTTGACAATTTTGACAATTTTGACAATTTTGACAATTTTGACAATTTTGACAATTTTGACAATTTTGACAATTTTGACAATTTTGACAATTTTGACAATTTGAGGGTTGGGGGGTGCGGTTTTCGAAATTGAAATTTAGCTAGAAATACCAACGATTCAAAAAAAGGCACGGCGTGGTTAGCAACAGGACTTGAAGATTGCCCAGTTTTACCTGGACTTGCCTGGACTTGTTGGATACGAAATTTAAGAAAAGTTCGGTCTGGTCCAGATGCCAAATTTTGTTTAAAATAGCCTGGATTTTGCCCAAATTTACATATTTGCAAAGCCAAACCAAAAATTCAAATCAAGCCATGATAATTATTCATTTTTGCGTCCAAATACAATCTTGAGCAAGGTTTATCAAAATTATCATGAACGATTTTTTGGGAAGCTAAAAATACGATTGGAATTTTCAAACTGTTTCGATGGAAAAAAAATCATTCCACCGATCTTATTCTCTGGAATTTTATTTAAAGAATTAAATGCCAGGATTTTAGCTAAAATTGTCCGGATTTGCCCGGTCCGTATACGCTTGGAAAAAAGTCTGGCAACCTTACTCTAAAATTAAACAGAAATTGCTGGAACCGTTTTAAAATCCTCAAACCGAAGTCAAATTATTTGAAAAATTGCTGACAAAAGTTTAGTCGATGAGTATATCGCTTAGATTTTTGCTAGTTTTCTGACATTTTGAAGATTGTCATGGTGTTTAAACCTTAAATCTTTAAAAAAAATCTTAATAAAAAAAAGTTAAATTTATTAACTTTGATGAACGATACTTTTCATAATATAGTTAAAACGTTTTAAAAAGTGTTGATTTGTGTTTTTTAAACTCAAATAAGAGAGTTTTTCTTCGATAAAAAATTGTCGTTTGTCGTTGGGTGATGACAAACTTTAAAATAACGAAAATAGTTGGGAATTGCAAAAAAATCTGTGGCTAGCGAGATAAGCAAAAAATAGAACTGAAATATTTTAATTCTCATCTAGTTTTGTATTAAAAAATTAGGTTGAATGTCTGGGTCACTTCTAATTCAACTAATCACAAGAGTACAGAGTGCGTAAAGATTACTCTGTTCCAGCACGACTCCCTCACGTGTTTCCCCACCTAGAAACAACTCCGTTTTCAGCATACGACTTCTACTCATCCTAAACCAAACATCTGTTCCAACTGATTACTGATGTTTTTATTTTTTCTTACTATCAAATCGGAAGGCCAATCATAAACAACCTTTTTCCGAAATGGCATGATTCAGTTATCAGCAGGTCATTCCGTCTAAAGTGAGGTGGCCACTAAATTTCGGGAAGAAAAAAACCACATCACTCCACACATGCGAAATGTATTTTTTTTCGTACTTAGAAGACACCTCGTGGTCCAGGTTCGTTATCAACGAGGTAACAAAAATTGGCCTCCAAAATTTGTTCGTCGTCATCATTATCACCAAGAGCGTACGACGACATCACACCGCAATTCATCGAAAAAATACGGCAGCATGACGCAAAGACGCCATTTGTTGCGTCGTCCATTGATTTGGAATTTTTTTTTTGATGGTGTACTTAATGGCAATGGTTATGGATCATTGAAGGAAGACATGCTAATGATTGGATTGATTTGAATCTCGAAAGTTTGATTTTAGATTTTTATATTTGAGTTTAAATTGAGAAAAAAATCATAAAAAGAAATAAATTTTGTAAATAGTTTAACTCTCATCCGTTCCTAAAATTTCATCCGTTACAGTCCCTGGAG
Source organism: Uranotaenia lowii (assembly GCF_029784155.1). Classification (NCBI taxonomy): domain Eukaryota; kingdom Metazoa; phylum Arthropoda; class Insecta; order Diptera; family Culicidae; genus Uranotaenia; species Uranotaenia lowii. The sequence goes on from NC_073693.1 coordinate 48,190,159, forward strand.
TGTCAATTTGACGGTCCTGACCTGACTAAAACCAATATATCTCTCGTGTTTCTCAACCAATTTTTACAAAATGTATAGTTTAGGAAACTTAGTGAAGTAACTCAAATATGTTTTTCATTCATTCCAGTTATCAAAATTAATATATGTCATTCTTGAAGTTCACCAAAATAACTTCATAAAATTATAATACAACATGTTCAATATATCATTGAGAGCTTCGTATCGGTTGGAAGATTTAATGTCTTGATTATTCAATAAGAAACTGATAAATTTCATGTTTTGTTGCAAATATTGATGAAAAAGCATTAAAATTAAGCGAAAGTGATGTTACTTCAAATCATTTTTTGAAATTTCTATAGATTTCTTAAAAAAATAAGTTCGGTTGAAAAAAGAAGATTTTAAACAATTAAAATAAGTGAAACGTTTTTAAATTTTCAAACGCAGGTTTTCTATTTCAAAATTTCAAGCTCGAAATATTTTTTTACCATCAATTGACGTAAGTATTGAATACTGGGAAATGCAAAACAATGGTTTTCTCAAATAAAAATTTAGATTTATAGGTTTTTAAGATGATTAAGTTTCAAAACAAAAATTCTGAATTAAAAAAAACAAAATCAAACTCATTTTAAATAAATTCAAAAAAAAATATTGGACATAAAATTCAGTAAACTAGTTTGAAAATCATACAAAATATGAAGATTTATAAGTTGAGTGTTTTAACATTTAGAAGGGAAGGAAACAGAATTTTTGGTGCCTATGTTTTAATGATTGATTTGAAAAACGTCGGCGTCCAACAGTGGTCCAAAACCTAGAAAAGCTGGCAGAAAGTCGATTTTTGAAGCGCTTATAATTATCTATCCAAATATTTCATCGTGTTCCGGCATTTTCAGGCTACATGAAACCATGAAAATGATAGTCATAAGTTTACCCTTTAAGGAGTTCTTGAAAAATGCTAAGAAAAGTTTGAAAATTTAAAAAAAAATCGCTAAGATTTGCTTACATTGAAAAACGAATAGATATTCAGTAGATATTTCTGTTTGGCATATTTTACACCATATCTTGTGAAAATTAGTGTTTTGGAATTTAAGTTGAAATTTTTTATATGGAACCTAGTTGCAAAAAACGATAAATATTTTGAATTTTATAATTTCAACTAGAGATTTAAAAAAAAACTCCACATCACTCCACTCTAATTTAAAATTGGATAGATTCCCACATTTCAAGACTAGAAAACATTGCAAATGGGGCTGCCTTTTTTGCCATTTTTAAAGAACGACGTCAAAGAGTTGAACCAATTTTCTCCGCAAATTTTACTTCTTAGCCAATAGCTTCCCGGATCACGAACTAAATTGATATTTAATTGGATCTCAAGATTGATTTGTTTCAAAAATCCATTCATAAAACATCGTTTTCATATTTTAAAGCACTATCAGTATGAATGTCTGTGTTATTTGTGTCTGTCGTTTTCTCAAATATTATTTTGATTATTGATCAAATCACAGAACCTTTTTTGCTGTTCCAAATTCATAAGAACCGATTGAAATTTGAAAAATAGTAAGAAACATTTGTGCTATTATTCCAAAAATATGAAATACGATATAAAATAAAAAAAAAATAAAAACATAAATTAAAAAATTAAGAAAGTTTGTTTTTCTCGTTTGAAATGTAAATTTAGTGTTTTGGGTTAAAACAACCATTAATATAACAAATTATCATTTAAGAAAAAAAGCCTACACCACACCTTTATTTCAATATTTTGATCAGTAGCGGCGGAATTGTTAAATATTTCTTATCCATCATAAAGTTTAAATATTGACACGTTAATCAATGAAAAATTAAAAAAAAGTGATCGGCACCAGAGCGTTGTCTCGGAATTTGTTTTGAATTAATTTCACATGTATTGTAATTTTGAGATAATTTTAGATTTAATGAACCTTTGTAGGATGATAGACGTATTGCAGCAATCTGTTGAAAATAATATGTTTTTTTTTATTAAAATTATGATTATTGAACAATTTTAAAAGGTTTCAGAGCAAAAATTGTTGAAAACAGACTATTTGCCAGCTTTTTTGAGAATTGGACCACTGTGTGTCCTGAAATCGAATCTTTCATTAGACTTGATCTATCACCTCTAGTTTTGATGATATAGCGGTTTATTTAAAAAAGGAATCATATTTGAGTAAAACAAAATATAATAACTGATGTTTCAAAAAATCTACAAAAAAAACATGATTCTGAATTTGTTTTTCATCCACCATTCAATCAAAAAATAATATTTTGTCTAGATATTCTTATTCCAGAGATCTATGGTTAAATTCTACATTTCTTAGAAATTTGAAATGATATCCTGACATATATTTACGACATTACTAAAGTAAGTTAAAAAAAAGGTTTAAATTCATTTTAAAAAATTGGTGAAACTGCACAACGATTTGACTTTTACTTGGAAAAAAAACAATTTGATTAATAGTTTTTTTAAGAATTCGTTGAAATGTTGGAAAAAAATCTGTGGCTCAAAAGTCAAAATAACTTGCGGCCTTGGGGAAAGTTGATCATCGATTTAAGACTTTATGGCCATCATACCCTTTTTTCGTAACATAAATTAAAAATGAAGAGTTGGTTTTTTTTAAAGAATATTTCATATCAGCATGTAACTTATAATTTGTGTAGGGGTGAATCCCGGGTGAAAATCCCTTAAAAAGGTAAAAAAATGCAATGACTGTATGTATATTTTTTTTTAATCAAAGTGATAAGTAATAAAGTAGAGAATACTAGGTAACAGGAGTTATTTTGCTTTATGGTGTGTCAAATAAACATTTGATGAATTAATTTTGAAGTTTAAATGATTGCTTTAAAAATTCTGAGCATGAAAAATTTATTCTAAAGACGAGTGGGGGGTTTTGTGTGTCAGGAATTGAGCTTCAAAAGATTTGTAGAATTGAATTTCGAAATTTATAATTAAAAATAAGTTTCAATTAGTCGTTTACTAAAAGTGACGTAAAAAAAACTAGTTAGGCTCAGAGTGATATCGTACCTACTAAGTTCCGAAGAAATTTTTCAACAGGTTTGTTAACACTTATTTTCAGCGCCGGATTAAGCCATCGGGGGGCCCGGGGCAATTTTTCTCGAGGGGCCCCTATGATTCGATTTTTTTAAATGCTATCCCAGAGAATACAAAACATTTGAAACGTGTAAAAGAACTGGAGATGAGGTGAGCATACTGCCTTCAAATTGCCATGTTGTCTGCCTAGAAGATAGTTTTTGGTACCTTCAAATAAAAATTGTTATTAGATCACGTGCAAACATCGCGGAAGAGTTTAGAAATAAAAAAAAATGAATGCTCTGATATGAGCTGAAAAACGCAAAATTTATTTCTCATTTTTGTTTCATCGGGAAATATTTACCTTACGACAATTGGGAAGTAGAATAAAAGCTTAAAACATAGAAGACAATATTCAAAAAAAAAAATAAACAAAATAATTAAACTCAATTCCATAGCGATACAGATATAATAGTTTAAGAATTCAAGAATAAAAATCAGGTTATATTCCAAACCACAATTCAGTGTCTCAAATCAAAATCATAATTTCAAATCAAGTTTTGAGAAATAAAAACTGAATTAAGTTTGAAAAAAAGATTCAAAGTTACAATCAGAGCCAAAGAAGAAATTTCACCACATGTAAACTTCAATTTTATATCTTTGAAACCCAAAAAAAAAAACTTTTTTAAATATGTTTATAAAAATGATTCTCATCAGATAAAAAAAAGTGGTTATCAAATTGTTATTCTAAATGTGACAATAATTTAATTGGATGCCCTCAAAACTCAAGGGGTATAAGTGCAAAAATGATCGATAGAAAATAAAATCAGAATAGAGATTAAATGTTTAAATCACAGAATCAGTTATCATTGAAAAAAGGAATCCAAATGAGTTTATTCCCTTGAACAAAGATCCTGAGTTCTCAAATTCAGAAAAACCATGAAACTGAAAAAACACCACAAGACTTGAAAATCCTAATGGATTGAATCTGGATAAAGATAAGATTAAAAACATAGAAATATTCATGTTAAGAAAATCACTCAATGATATTGGCAACTCAACTATTAGATCGTTTTATTGATCATTTGAGAATGATCATTTGGAAAATGATATACTGAATGCGGGATATTTACTTCAGTAGCTGATAAAATTTTGGGTTCAATCAGTTGAAAATGTTCCAATACGAATTTTAAGTCTAAGGCAGAATTTGGGATTCAATAAAGAAACTTTGTACTGTCGGCCGGTCCAATTTAAGCAACTACAGTTTTTTTTAGTATTTATTTTCAAAAATAGGAAGGGAAAACGGTTTAGAATTTATAAACCAACGAAAAGTTCAATAGCAATGATTTTAGAGTGTAAATTTATAAAAATACCCGGTATTAACCCAAATACTGCCCGGGTGAAATACTGAAATGTTTATCGTAAAGCTTCTCTGTTCTCTCTTAGAATTGTGAGCTAACATGTTTCGATAAAAAAAATGAAGATTGGAGTTGTTTTGCCTCATATTCTTCTTTATTTTTTCCGAATTTAGGTTACAGTATTTTTTGTCCAAATTTGAGTTAAAAATTTTAAAATTCAAAACCAAAATTTGGATTATTCTCAAAATGCGGGAGATCTTCTTCACTACTTACTCCAGGGGGCCCCCTTAACTTAAAAAACTTTCCTAGATATTATTTCACGGAGGCCCCCTGTTGTTCTATTTCAAGTTTTCATTCCGATTTTCTAGTTTTGATTTCTTTCCATAGATTTGTAGAAATTGAAGTAGTATGATTGAGGTTATGTAAAACTTTTTTTTCCTCGGGGGGCCCGGAGCAATTGCGCCTTTTGACCCCCCCCCCCTTAATCCGGCCTTGCTTATTTTCAATACCTTTTGGCATCAAGTAGTTTCACGCTACTACGGTAAATTCATTTCCTGGAAATTTTGTTTGGAAAAACAAAGGGGAGGGGGGTTCAACTCCATAGTCACGAACTTTAAAAAGAATCGAAAAAAATCTTCATGTTCAACGTATAGCTTCTTGATTCAGCAAGAGCAGATTAAAGTTAATACCTTACAAAGTGTTGAGGAAGAATATCTCCTGATAATATTTTGCATTTTCATCCTTCCGAATTCCAATCCAACTCACTTTCAACCGAACCAATACAGATGCAAATCAACCAGTCAAAACAAACCATCAGCTGAGAAGACTAATGGGAGAAAGTTGAAGAAAAACTTTCCAAAACTGAGTTCCACACCCCACTCAACTGAGCGACTTAAATGGAACCTAAACAAAACAGATTTCTAAAAACAAAACACAAACATAAACAGAAACCTGTCAGTAAGGCCTATGTTTTAGTTTCAGGATTCTCTTTTTCCAGTCACTCAAGAAAATGACAAAACAAACTCACATGGTACTCATTTTCCAGGATCCTCTTTAAGTGTGTTAGTAACAATAAACGGGAAGCTTTCATCCTGTTATCAATACATCTTTAAAAAGAAGCTCTCAGCTCTCAGAGAGAGCTGAGAGCTCTCTCAAAAGCTCCATTTTCGAAAAGCTTTCCCCTCCCATTCAAATTGGTACTTGAATGTTTGTGTGAGTGGAGCAAAAAAAAAATCCTCTTCCTAGAAGTATTGGTGGGATTTACTTAGTGTTACGTCCTTCCATATGTAATACTATTTTGGTTCTGGACTTTGGTATTCTCAGCCCGATGCAGATTAAAACTAGGCCCACAACAAAGCGTGGGTGGAATGGAGCATTCCCGTCATCGTCATCGTCATAATCATCCTGGCAGGAAATTCTACCGAGCTCAGTGTGTCATTGGGCGGTGCTGATGATGATGTTTTGACGTCACTTGTTCTTTCGCTGGAGAGGTTCAGAGTTCCGGTTCAGAATTCCAATTCAAAATTCAAATTCAGAAGTAAGGATCGGATTTGAAGTTCAGATTGCATATTTTTAATTTAATATAAGAATTCCAAATTTTACAAAAAAAAACTTAAAATGAAGAGCCTTTTGAAACAAAACTTTCATTCCTTCAGAAAATTCTCCAAAAATTGTACTTAAATTGCTGATAAAGTTCAACCTAATTCAGAAATAAATAAACTCATCAAAATCATCGGATTGCGGTTTTTCCGAGCCAAGTTTGAAAAAATAGTACACCATCAACATCAACAACTTCAGTCAGCTCAACAAACAAGAATCAAGAATGATTATCGAAGTTTGTTCCCTGCAGCTAGTCGTTGTTTCTCCAAATTTGCAACCGATAACTTTCGGAAAAGCAACTCGAATGTGGTTGAATGTTGATGTTATTATCCACTGCCCTTAAAAGTGAACTTATACACAAATACATATCTAGGGTAAATGTAAGGAAAAACGCCGTTCGATGCAGCACAATTCCAATTATGGAAATTGTTTTTCTACCACCCTCTGGGGCTGTTTTTCCCGGTGTAAGTACTCCACTCCGGATCGACCGTTCGGCCGGATGAGGAATTGAATTATGCCGAATTAATTCGGGCCCCCATCAAATTCCTCTCCCTAGGGATTTCCGACTTCAGCTAGGAGTTAAGCGGGGTTTCGAATTAGTGGAGTGTTTCGGAATATTACTTCCGGCTGCAGGGTCGATCAAATTGGGTTTTAGAAAGTGAGCTGGCCTTTCCTAAACAGCTGATTGGTAATGTTATTATCTAAACTGGGTTATGTTGGAATAATTTTGAAATTGAAACTATTTTTGTACGGTAAAAAATGTTTAGTTCAGATCAATTATTCAGATAAAGACGAAAACAACATTGTTTTATTCCCTAAAAAGATAATCTTCCAACAAAAAAATCTAATTAGAACAATTATTCATGAACACCGCTATATGACCACTAGATTGCTGCAAAAAATGAATTTTTGCTCCTTAATGTTTTTCGATGCCATTTGGGTCACTAAACATCAAAGTAAAATTTGAGATGATTTGGATCGTTTGTATGAAAGTTTGTGAGAAAGAAGAAATTTTAGCAGATTAAACCATCCAGGAAATTCAAATAAGCTTGAAATGAAGTTTGTCAGCCAAGGCTTGAGACATTAAATTTTACAATACTATACACAGAAAAAAAATCTGAATCCTTAAAAGCACTGAAATTGAATACCCTTAATATTACATGACATAGAACGCGATTTCATACTGTAAATTTCCGTCACTTATGATGCTTCTTTTTATTTACATCATATGTAATGTAATTTTTCAGATTGTTTCGTAGTGCGAAATATTACATGTCACAGAAAATTACATGTCACAGAAAATTACAAAAACTGAATCCTTAACAACTCTGAAGATTGAAGAATTGAATTTTACATGACACAGAACACAATTTTTTGTTGTAAATTTGAAATGATTGAATCCTTGACAGCACTGAAAATGAAAAAAAAAAACAAACACGAAAGCAACTCGTAAGATTTTTGAACCGTCGGATGTTTGCGCTGCCGTGTTGTTTGATTATTCGTTCATTGCGGAATGGTAAGTACTTTGAATAAGTGGTTAGATAAAGCTAATTATGCTTCAAACAATTTGTTTTCATTCTAACAGATTCGCGAAGTCCGTTCCGGGAATGGCTCTGCCAGATGGAAATGGTGACGATCGTAGTCATGGTAAGCAAAAGTGACATATCACAAGATAAGGCAATTTCAAATGTCGGGCCAAGTATTGTGGAGGTTAAAAAAATGGCTGAGGTTTAAAAACGATGGGACCAGCAATCAATTTTTACGGAAGAGAAGTTAATTAAAAGAAACACTATTTGTGCTGAGTTATGATGTGAGAAAACAGTAAAAAATTAAGTTTTAAAATAAATGTATCTGGTGTGTTCAAAAGATTGTTTTTTTTATTGAGAGATCTTCTTTAAATCATATTACAAGAAAGTAAACAAAAAAATCCAATTGGAACGTGTTTTTAATTCAGTGGTTTAAAAATAACATCACTTTTAAATTACACGTCTGCAAAATTTTACAGGCGTGTAATTTCCAACTTGCACTGAAAATTCCGTCATATATGATGCTTCTTTTTATTTACAACATATGTGATGTAATTTTACAGATTTTTTCGGTAGTGTGTATGAAGGGCTTGTGATATAGCTATGTTGGCAAGTCTGTTGTCTCCTGAGCAGATGTCCGCGAGTTCGACCCAAAAGTAAACATCGAACACAGTTGTATCGCATAAGTTTTTCAATAACGATCCGCCAACTGTAACGTTGATAAAGTCGCGAATGCCATAAAGATGGTAAAACGACTATCATCGAAAAAAAAAATACTATATGAAGTGTGACAAAACAAGAAAGCAGTTTGAAACGAACCATTTTAACTTCAAATTAATTCATCGAATACTAATTTTATACATCGACAAATTGGACACCATGTTACGGACGATTATCTCTCATGATTATGATGGTCCACAAAATCAGCAAAACAGATCCAAAATCTAATACCCTCTACTTTATGATTTAGAATTTTGATTAATGTCGTTAATGTCATTACAAATGTTTTGCTGATATAAAATATTCTTCAGGAAACCAATTTCGACCTTAACTAAAAAAAAAATTCCTGGTTCTTCTAAATGCTCAATACCATATTTAAAAAAGTTTTGAGTAATTATGATGATGATGTTATCAGCTTTTGTTATTGAAATAACTTTTAAAATAGGTTTAAGTTCTGCAATTTTCGACAAATATTTCAAACATGATCAAAATTTTTTGAAATCAAAGTTTTAAATCAATCTTCAACTGTCCTCAAGCCTTTAAGTAATTTTGGGAGCTTCATAAAAAGTTATAGAAGTTTCCTATTTTTTAATTTTTTCTCATTTAACGAATTTTTAAAGAAGTTTTAAACTGAATTGAATCTTAGATAATTTGAAAGCATAAATCTAATTGTTTTGCAAGTTTCAATAGAATGCAAAAATGAAATCAAGTTTTTTTATAACTTTCTGCAGTAATATCAGAAATACTTGTACCAAATGATATTTTTCCAAATTTTAAAAAAATGTTCAATGTTAATATTTTTTTATCACATATCAACATCATCATCAAAATATTATTCCTTCATTTAATGAAATGTAGTAAAAAAATCTGAATCAGATTTTTTTTAAATGTAGGTTTAATAGTAATTCAGTAATCAATGATTGAATTCACTTATAACAAACACATTTTAAAACTCCCTATTAAAAAAAACACCGAGCATGATATTCCAAATTTGACAAAAGATTCAAGTTAAGAATGTTTAAACCTCCCAAATTAATCATTAAAACTTAAGAACCAAAATAATTCTCCATTGAGTAACAATTCAATTCAATAAATAAGTTTTTATAACGGTAAGTCGTGTTTATTGAAAAAAAAAGATCCGTCTTTAATGGTATAAAACTTATATTTTTAATCTTCATATTTTGTTGTTATTTTCAAACGAATTTAACAAATTTTGTAGCATGGTTTTTTTTTCAAATTATAAATAAATTTACCGAATTTTAAAATTTAACTATTTTAAATTTTGGACATATTCTTGATAAGTTTGTCAACGTTTTCAATTCTGAATTTTTGGTGTTCAAAAAACATTAACCTTTAATTTCTGTCCTTATCTAAAATAAACATATCAAATTGCGATTCATTTTTTTCCTAATTTAAAACACATCAGCGGAATTTTTCAATCAACTAATCAGTTGAAATTTGTTAACAACTATTTGCATTTCCCAACAATTAGTCATGGTTAATTTTTAATTTGACAAAACATGGTTTTTTTGTACTTCATCGATTATCGTTTCTGAGGTGGCAGTTAGGTTTTTGGTTTGTTCAAACGAATCCACTGCAAAAATCAATAAAAATTTTATATCCAAATTTTTTTTTTTGAATTTTCAGTACATCTCGAGTGCTTTTGCATGAAAAAATTTGTGGACTGAATGAATCCCTTCCAATTTGTTTATTGCTATTTGTTGCAGTAATTATATCCAACAAAAGTTATAGGAGATGAAAAAATTAGAAAATTTGGAATTTCTATACAAAGCTTGCAGAAGTCTAATGACCACTCAAGAGATTCTGAAATATTGAATTTTATGCCAAAAAATGCCCTCATTCAACATCTAATAACAATTTTGTCTGATATGATGATACGAAGTTGCGATCTCCGATCAAATTGTCAACAGAAAATTTCCTCTAGAGAAATTATAAATTGGTACGAAAACCATTAGCAGATTTGGTTCCACAGAAGAAAAAAAAAGTTGATTTTTCATAATAAAATATACAATTTCACATGCAAACCTAAAAGCTCAAATTTACTCATGTAAGCATTTCTTAAAAAATCTGCAAAAAACATGGATGAGCCGAAGCTTTTTAGACCCCAGGGTTTGAAAAATTCATAAATGACCCCACATCACTCAGTCTACTGTCCAGTGCTTTTCTTTTCTTGTTTTTTAATGAATGATTTCTAGGATTCGCCCTAACTTGCCCTTTATGTTGCCCAGATTAAATGTAAAAAAAATTTAAATCTAATACTCGTATTTTAACAGGCCTGTTCGGAAAACTTTTGTAAGTGTTTGAACTTGACACATAAATTATAATAGGAATGAAAAACTTTCTGCTAAAAACAAGAAATTTCAGATCGAATATGAAATTCAATCCTTAAAATCTTGATTCTGGACTTTTAAGATCTGAAACATCTTAACACTTGATTTCAGAATCGAAATATTTATTATTTTCTGTAAACTTCAAAATGACGGTTAATGTAGGGTTTCGTTGGATCGGAAAAAAAACTAAAACAACCCCCAAATTAAGAAACTTTAAAAAGGTAATTTTAAATTTTTCATCTTATTTAAAATTTTATTTAAGACCGGTTTTTATTACCGAGAATCTTAACTTGGATTCTTTGCCAAAGAATGATACTTTTGTTTTCTATCGAACCTTTTCAAACTAACTTAATGACTAGAATAGAGATAAAAATTTATAAAAAGAATCTAAGTCTGTTTTTTTTTTCTTAAGAATAAATTTAAACTTTAAACTTTCATTTTAAATTTATTTGGAGAGTCAAGATTTTCAAGAGCAGCAATTATTTATTTCAATTCGAGCGGTAGTTTTGAGAGTTCAACCTCCGCCCATGAAGAGTTATGAACATCTTTATAAAATTTAAAATTATTTTCACTACTCTGATGAAAAGCTGAAATGCTTCGATAGTCAAAATTTTGTTCTGACACCAAGATTAGAACTTTTATAATTCATCTCGTCCCAAAATTTACATTTTTTCTAAATTTCCTTTTTATACGGGAAAGTACTATAAAGATGCATCAGATGCAATTTTTTATATATTAAACACAATTCCATTGTGACACCAGATTTAAAGTTTTATTGGAAAAAAATAAAATCAGTATTAAGTTTCCATTTTCCAGATTAAAAATGCAAAACTTCCTTTCAAGATCATATATCAGATAAAAGCTGAGGTGAATAAATTTTTTAAAAAATCGATTAAGTAGTTGGAGATAAGATTAAAAATGCAAAACTTCAGTTTTGAAATCAAGTTTTTAAATTTCTAGAATAGTTTCAAATTTTGTATTCACAATCATTCTGTACATGAAAAAATATATCGAAAAATTTTGTTCAATATATTTTTTTTTATATGTTATGTTAAAATTATTTTAAATATTCTATATGAATAAATTGTCGCCAAATTGCTAATTTATCAAAGTGTCTATCAATCGAGACAAAAAAACACTCTATGGCATAAACATCAGAACCGTATTTGATTCTGGATTACGTTAAAGATGAGAATTTTAATAAAAAAGAAATAATATTTTGGATACGAATCAGTTACAAGATCAAAAGAGCTAAATCAAGAACAGAATTGAAAAATTGTAATAAAGATCTGAATCAAAATCTAGGTCCGAATCAGGATATGGTTCAGTCAAGATTTGATCAGAATTAAGTTCAGGATGGCGCATCAGAATCTTGATCAGGTTCAAGAGGTCTTGATCTAGATCAGTTGTTTCCAAAGTTGTACCCCCAGCCCTCTTGGGGACGTTGAGAGCTTCCAGGAGGCGGTGAGGTCGTAATTCTCATTTTCACAAATCACGAAACAAAGTTAATATGAACTAGCAAAAAATAAGTTCTTTGCAAAACAATAAAATAAGGTTACAGAACTGAACATCAGGTTCAAGACTAAAATATCTATATTTAAGATGGCTGCGAACAAATTGTTGTTCCAGTATCTCAATATTTTTTTTTTATGTATCAAATGATTTTTTTTTTCAAAATTGTCTCAGGTTTTGTATGCGCTCTACATGATGATTTTCATTCATTCAAGGCTGGATCAAAATGTTGCCAAGAAATGCTTGAATCAGAGATACAACGCTGTCAAAAAATTGAATTCTGCAATTTATAGAAATTCCAAAAAATAAGATTACAACTTCTTCTGGCATAATTGAAGAAAGTTATTCAAATTGGATATTACAGATTTTAATTCATCCAACAACTTTATTGAAGACTGCGAAATGATTTGATTTACGGTTTTAAAACTATCAAAGATTCAATTTAGTTTAATTGTTCTTTAAAATTTCGTTAAAATTCCCGTTTCATGCAGGTGTAGAAAAAAGAAAACTTCCATAACTTTTTTTTTCTCAGAATTTCAAAATTACTAACGGTTTTTGGGAAAGTTGATCATTGAGTCAATAAGTATTTATATGTCACAGTTTTGTCAAAAAAAAAAATAATAATGATCAAACTAAATAACCTATTTTTTTTTAAGTTATCTCGAAGACAAGAGCTGACAAAAAAAAAATTATTGAATATTTTGATTCAGCGCCCCTGAATAAGTCAAAATCAGTTCTGAGATTCCTGATACCTCAGAAAATGTGAAATTTGATGTCTTGTGTTATGTGAGCTATCTTCAGCGTTTTCATAGGCAAATCATGCCGAATATCATTGGTAAAATTGAGTCATTTTATTTCAAAATAACCAATCAGCCATTACCAAAAATCCGTGAAATTATGAAATTTTCATGATTTTGAAACCTTGCACAACGTCTCAATAAAAAAAATACCGTTTATAGAAACAAAATTAGGCTTTACGACAAAATTTTAATAAATTGTGAAAAAACCTTTCGAAAATGTGCACAGGAAAAATCGCTATAGTTAAGCTCCATGAAACTTTAAAAGGTGATGATGAAAAATTCCATCGCATTGATTCGAACGAAAAGGGTTTTTCTCAGAAAATGGTTCAAATCTCTTAACAAACCATAGAAAAACTTTCACTTTTTTTAAATTTTTAATGAATAAAAAATTATGTTTAATTTTTGCAAAAAAGAATATTCACTAAACATTAAAAATAAATTAAACATTTCATTTATTGTTAAATGATCAAGCTTTAGTGATGGGCCTATTCAATTTAATCACCTTTAATTTAAAAAAAAAGGTTTATGCAAGTTAAATAATTCCTTTTATTTAGCCTTTAGCCTCTGCCAACCAGTATTAACTAAATTCTATTTTAATGCGGCCCGCCGAAAAATAGTTCAAATTATAATGGCCCATTGCTTCAAAAGGTTGCTCACCCCTGGTTAAAGTAATTGCCCAGAAAATTAAACATAGAATCAAGTGTTTACTGGAGATTTGAAGCAATATGAGGCCCTTGAAGGGCATAAGCAAGCATGGAAAAAATCGGATCGAAGAACATCCAATCTGCAATCCGTGGTGAATTCATTCAGTTCTAACTGAAAGAAAAAAGTTCACACACCAGAATGGACACTAACGATTGCAATCCCGAAAGAATGAACTTTGAATACGTTCGGGTGAACGAAACGAAGCCCGAAACATTCGCCGCGTTCAACTGGATCGTTTTTTATTTTTACACGACGTTTGTTGGATAAATCGATTCGCAAGTGAATGTCGAAACACAATCGCCAAACGATTGTAAGATTGCATTCGCGAATGTTTCCGTGACCGGTAAAGGATTGCGCAATCAGGTGCTTGTTTTTAGGCTTATTTTGTGCGTATTTTAGCCCCCGCGCTCGCTGATGGTTTATTAAAAGTTCATTCATTCGGATTGCCAATCCGACCAATCGGCGATCGTTTGTTCACGCTTGCAACGCCGATGCTACCATCGTAAACGGCGCGATGATTGAGAATCATTAGCGTTCATGCTGGTGAATGAATTTTTCCATCCTTGGGCATAAGTGCATAAAAGCTAATTTCGAGAAGTCACACTTCGAATTTGTTATGTTTGATCATTCTCCATATATTTTTCGAAAATTGGTATTTTGCTTTCGAACGAAATAGTAGGTATGTAAATAAAATTTTAAAAAATCTGAACAATCACGAAATATATTTTGAAATATTAAGAATGGTTTGAGATTATTAAATCAAAATCGACCATTTTCAAACTTATAGATAAAACCCCCTATCTTTTGTCTCTGAAGGGCTTCATATAAATTTGAATAAATTTTGAGTCAAGTCTTACAAAAACCTAAAGCCAAAAGCGAATGGTTTATTAACGATTCAGATAATCTTTGTTTTTTTAAATATGTTAAAAAAAATTTTTCAGTGTGGGGTCGTTGAGATTGAAAATATTCCATAAGGGTACGGTGAGTGAAAAAAGTATGAAAACCGCTTATCTTGATCATGGATCTGCTTCAAGGTTTGGATACGGATCTAAATCAGGACCTAAATCAGAGATGATCTGAATCAGGATAAGTATAAGGACCTAGATCTGATCCAAGATCTGTAGCAGGATCTGGATCTGATAAAGATCAGAATAAGAAACAATCTATTTAACAATCAACATCAACATCAGGATCAGGATTTAAATTTTAATCCAAATTTGGATATATGCAGAAAGTAGTATGATGAACATTAATTTTAGGATCAGGGTCAGGTTCAGGTTCAGGAACAGAAACAGAATCAATTTCTGTATCAGGATAAGGATCTGATTCTGGATTTGAACCGGAATCAGGATTAAGATAAGAATCAATGTCAGGTTAAACATCAAGATTAGGGATTTGTATTTGGATCTGGGTCATGTTTAGAATAGAGTTCGAAATCAGGATCAAGATCTTAATAAGAATCAAAATTAGGGATTTTGATTTGGATCAAAATCAAAATGGTCATCAGGATAAGCATCCTGTTTTTAAGTATATGCTTAGTTTAGCAAATTAAGTTGAAGTAAATAAAGTCAAATAAACTGGGGATTAGGGACTGACCCGATAAGCTTTCCCTTCAATTCTGACCAAAAAAAAATCCTTCTTAGAATGTTTTGCTCTCTGTCTGTAATGACGTTTATTATTCTTACTAATTGAAGCATCCGCATGACTCAGTAATTTGGCACCTCTCCCGTAGCTCAACAGGTCCGGATTAGTAAGAAAAATGAAAAAAACTTCCAAGAACAGTTATGGAACGAATCCATTATAGTAGTCGTTCGGTTGCTCCCCAAAGATCAAACCGGCTAGCTAATTTAGGAAGCCGCCAGCATCCCAGAGGAGTATTAAAGTCAGCTATTATTAGAAAATTCTTGTTTTCCTCCCGCGACGGAGCAGGAAAACTCACGTGCTCTTGGCAAAATTTCAATGTCAGCTCCAGGCGATGAGCCAATCGAATCGGTTAGATATTCCCAAAACACTACTAGTATAAATGGTAAGATTGAAATTGGTCGCGAATGAGGGGTTTTTCGAATACCAATACTAAAACGTTAAGTCAGTCAGTATTACTTCTGCCTTTTTTTCCCTATTCAGTTCATAAACATGTCCCATCTCTCTGGATGCTTCGCAGCGGGTGGAAGGAAGTGACAAAAGATATTTCAATAAAACCAACTGTGAACGAATTTTCCGCCGTTGATTGGTGTTTTCTAAACAACTAACCCACTGCAAAGGAAAATTTGGATGTGGGGTGAAGAAGAAACTCGAAAAATGTGAATGATGAAAAGACTAACGCCATTTGGTCACGAGTTCAAATATTAATTCGGCGGAACCATCAAAAGTGACATGCGATCCAATTATGGTTGAGGATAATAACATTCAATCATAGTTATGGTGCAGTCAAACATCGAAAATAGTCAAAGATGATACTTTTCTTCTGAATATTTTTATTTTTTTTTTTGTTTCTTCAAAATTAAAAATTGAAAGAGTGCAATCTGATTTGTTTGGGCTCTGCCCAAACTCAAGGCTGATGAAATTCGGATGCAATTGTTTAGCCCCAACCTTGATGGAATTTAATCTTATCTAATCGCGCTTTTTGAATAGAAAAACGGGGTTGACGCTTAGGTGCGTTTGCGTTGCTTTTTTTTCTTACATCCTTGTTTGTTCATTCATTTTTACTATTATTTTGATGATTGTGAGTGTGTGTCTTTAAACCATAAGTTGAAAAATTTGATCGTAATTTAATAATTTAAAATAAAAATTCGCACAATTTTTGACGCAGTAAAGAATAAACACATTCCTGGAAACTTCAAAATCAAAATACTTGAAAAACGATTAAACGTAAAGTCCGGAAGGAATTTTTGAAAGCATGATTGATTCGTAGATAGAATAACAACTAGTAAGTAGCTTTACCCTCTCATCATAAAAAATCTTGGAATATATGTATCTAAAGTATGAAAAAGTGATCGTTCCAATGGTCCAATAATAATCAATCAAACAATTAAATATGAACGAACACTGAAATAGTTGCAGTTGATGTCCGCAAAGAGTCTCAAACTCTTTCTGCTTAGCCCTAAAAACTAAGTTAAATAACTAAATGTTTTCAATTTAGAAAAATTTCAATTTTGAATACTTTGGTTTAAGTTAAGATGAGAGTTTTGATTATTTGGGAATCTTGAAAGACTGCCTTTAGGGTTAATGGTTTTATATTGAAAAATTAGTGAAAAGGTTTTAAAATAATTAAAATTTAATATGCAATTTGATCTGAGATGAGAATAGCAAACGCTCACTGAAGAAGGTAATAAGTTGCTATCGATATACCGGTTTTTGAATTTATCTTATTCCGTGTTTGAATAAAAGGGAATCTTTCGATTGCTTTAATTCAGTAGGATTATCAACCAAGTGGTCCAACAACACATTTTAAAAAGCAAATTTTGACAATTTTGACAATGTTGACAATTTTGACAATTTTGACAATTTTGAAAATTTTGACAATTTTGACAATTTTGCCAATTTTGACAATTTTGACAATTTTGACAATTTTGACAATTTTGACAATTTTGACAATTTTTACAATTTTGACAATTTTGACAATTTTGACAATTTTGACAATTTTGACAATTTTGACAATTTGAAAATATGGACAATTTTGACAATTTCGACAACTTTGACAATTTCGACAATTTTGACAATTTTTACAATTTTGATGCTTTATGATGAGTTATGAGCCATCTTGATTGAATAATTCACCTTATCAAGCAATCGAAAGATTCCCGTTAATTCAACCACGGTATAAAAAAAAAGTTCGCATACCGGAATTCCGATTGGAACTTACTATCTTTTTCGGTGAGCGTTTTTGGTTCGATGAGCTTTTTATTTGTAAAATATTTACCAGTACGATGTATCGGATCTTCTTGAGAAGTAGAAAGTTTGTTTAGTTACCTGAAAAAAGAAAAAAGGAGGAATTAAGAATTAATATATTTTATTTTATTGTATTGATTAGTTTTTATTCAATTAAATGGAATGCAAGTTTCCTGAAAATAACCAAAAATCATTTGAAATCCATTCCGTGATGAAAATTCTTGAAAAATGTTTTGATTCTAAACAATCTGAAGAATGTTGAGTTTTTCGAAAAATAAAAGAGCTGATACATTAATTTGGTTTGTTTTCTTATGAATTTGTTAATCACAAGTTTAACAGAGAAGTTTTGGTTTTTTTGAACTATTAGTAACACCTCAATTCTGCTAATACTGTCAATTTCTAGTTCAAAAAATACCCCTTAATAAAATGAAAAAGGAAAAATATTTATGGCTTTGCTCAAAGAGGTGAACTAATTGTAGAAAAAAATATTAAATGTAGTTCTTGGGGACAAGAAAGGTTTATTCAATCCTCTATCATCTGGGAAAGACTGATTTTAAGCCATACATACATACAATTAAGTTTATCGAAAATCTTTCGTATCAAAAAGTGTTGACGTTTAGAATAAGCTTTCCAAAATTTCAGTACATGTTCACACCGGGCAAATTCGGGCAATTTTAGATAAAAACCTGGCAAATATGGGCATTTGATTTAAAAAATTGCGACCATAAATCCGGGAAATATCTGAGCAAGTTTTGTCAAAACCCAGTAATCACTAAAACAAAAATCATGAGAGAAAAAATTAAAAAACAATTATCAACACTCATTGACAGATTTAAAATCGCATTTTAGGCTTCCAAAAATCTTTAATGATAACTTCCATAAAACTTGCTCAAAAAATTTCATTTTGGAGTCATAAATTAAACAAAATCAACATCACATTTCGTTTTCTTTTTGTTTGATGTGTCAAAAACAGTGACTAAATCCAGGCATTTTTCACAACCGTTCACAAATTTGAATTAAATATCCGGGCAAACCCGAAAAAAACGGGAAACCTGGCAACCTTACTTTGAGTCTCTCTAATCAAACAATCAATCAATCAATCAACCTTACTTTGGAAACAGCTCAGAATATGTTCATTTGAATAAGCGATATTTTTAGCAAATTAAAAGAACACCATTACATTAATCAAAATTAATTAAAACTATCATAAATCTTCTTCTTTCTTACATTGCAAATAATTTCACAAAAAAAAATTCTTCATTCGTACAAAAAAAAACTTTTATTATTCAAAGCAAATGGCTGAATAATGCTAAATTAATAATGTTCACGACATGCAGTGACAAAAATACTTAAAAAATAAAAATAAAATGAAACACTTATTAAAATCAAACTACATGTTAAAAAATTATGTTTAAAAGCGAAAGAAAACCAAAGTCGTTTCAAAATTTCGTTTAATAAACTTGCAAAACACACCAAAGAAGTCGAAAAAATAAAATTATAAAATAACAACATAATACCATTCTATCAGCACAGAAAAAAGTCCTCAAATACTATACACTAAGGTTGATTTTTTTCAGAAAGTACCCGGGCAGGACCAATCAGAGCTATTTTACCTGAAACTAAGACTAAATCTGAGCATTTCATTCAAAAATTGTCAACCAAAGATCCGGGCAAATTTGGTCAAACCCAGGATTTTAAATACAAATCAAGAAAAAAACACATGAAAAAAAATTTTTTTTCGTCGCAGCTCATCAGCAGTTCATAAATCGTATTTTGAGCTTTCAAAAAATATTTCATGATTATTTTTTTGGACCTTGCTCAAAAAATTTCATTCCTTTTCATTTTGAAACAAAAAATTTTTTTTTGTTTTGGCAAATAAATTGAATAAGTCCGGGCAAAACCAGTGCATTTTTCAATGAAATCCGGGCAACCGGGACGGACCGGGCTTTTGTCAAACTTTATTTTAAATCTTCGGGCGATTCCGGTTTAACCGAGCAATCTGGCAACCTTACTATGTACACTAGACTGCCCCAAATTTGTATAGGAAATTCAAAACCTGTGAAATGTTATGCGCTGCAGGCTGAAATTGATCCTAGTCCTAGTACAAGATCTCATGCCAAATTTGGGCCAGATCGGATCACGGAAAAGGGTCGCTCAACGAGCCTAAAGTTTGTATGGCATTTCGAGACATTTTGTTCGGGAGAAACATGAAAAACCAGTTTTTCATCAATAACTTTGATTCCCATCGACCGATTTCTTTCAAAACCGGGATTTCTTAAAGCTTAAACTATGAAAAATATTTCATCCCAAGACTGCATTTAAATTAGAGTTAGGATAAGAAAGTTAATAGGCTTCAAAAATGAGCTAACTTTTTTAAGGATGGTATTCATCACTGTTAATGAGTCGAGGTGGTCGAGCATATTGACGCCTCATTAACAGTGCTGAATACCACCGTTAAAAAAATTAGCTCATTTTTGAAGCTTAATTACTTTTTTATCTCAACTCTTATCGAAATGCAGTCTTGGGATGAAATGTTTTTCATAATTTAGGCTTTAAGAAAACCCGTTTTTGAAAGAAATCGGCCGATGGGAATCAAAGTTATTGATGAAAAACTGGTTTTTCATGTTTCTCCCGAACAAAATGTCTCGAAATCCCATACAAACTTCAGGCTCGTTGAGCGACCCCTTCCCGTGATCCGATCTGGCCCAAATATGGCATGAGATCTTGTACTGGGCCAAGGATCAATTTTAGCCTGCAGCGCATAACTTTTTCAAAATTCGGGTCATTTGGGGCACTCTAATGTACACAGTAAATAAAAATTACCGAACTTGGTTTTTTTTTACCGAAATCCTTACATGTGGAACTCGATTATCTGTTAGGTATTTTTTTGATGACAGAGAAGTGACAATTACAGAAATACAGCTGTCAAACAATACGGCCCATTTTCGATAAATAAATACCGATAATTGGCTGATAATATCGAAGGCCATCTGTCAAAACTTTGACAGTTGTCAAAAAGACAGCTTGTAATATTACCGAACAACCGGTGTTGTCGAATTGAAACACCAGTAATTATTACCAAAAAACGGTAAAGTAAACATTGCCTAAAGCAATAAAAGTTGTATTTAGTATATACCGAACAACCGGTAGAGTTAACTGAAATTGTTTTTATTATTATCGAACAATTACCGAAAAACCGTTAATTTTACTGAAAAAAAAACTATAAGAGTGAGGAAATGTTTACCGAAATACACGTAATTTTTACCGAAATACCGGGTAACTAAAAAATTGAAACAGTTCGGTAATATTAACCGATCAACCAGTGATTTTTACCGAAAAACCTTTAATTTCTACCGAATATCCGGTAAATATTTTTGAAAAAAACGGTATTTTTACCACTCTGCCGGTAATACTAACCGAAAACTTTCAGTGCAATCCATAAAAAGTTCCGTAATTTCAGGTTATGATGCACAGCGTAATATCGAGACATTTTACATAATACGTTTTACGGTTTTCGGTAAAAAATAATGAAAGTTTTACAGTTTTCGGTAAACATTACCGGTATTTCCAGAAGACACTTCAATTGGAAAATTAAGTTCTGATGATGGACATTTGTCCAAAAAACATTAATACCTTTGACTTGTGTCATCTTACATCGAAGAATAATGCTATCATAAGGTTGCCAGATTTTTTTCAGCACTTGTCCTGGTCGGACAAATCCAGGCAATTTTATACAAAAATCCTGACAAAATCCGAACATTTGATTTCAAAATGGACAATGAAATCCGGGCAATAACCGAGAAAATTTGGACAAATTTCAGAAATTACTCAACAAAAACCTTCAACAGATTTTGAATCATATTTAAGGCTTCCAAAAAACCTACCATGATTATTTTTATAAAACTTGCTCGAAAAATTTCCTTTTGGGGAACTAAAAAAATTATCCGTCCAACCCGAATAAAACCAGACAACCAAGCAATTTTATGCTATCATGTTTGAATCAAATTGGCTGTGACTATTATAGTTGTTCTCTTTTGATTGTTTTTTTTAAGACTAAAGTTTTTTTTTCTAAATTCGGGCTTATCGCTGTTAGGCCCTTCCTTGCCAAATGAAGTTTAATATTTTCCAGAATTTTCAGCAAATTTCCATTATCAAACCTATGTCACAGAACCCAGAATTTTTTAAATTTAATTTTTTATTTTATTTTAATTTCGTATTTATCTTCAAAACTTTAATTCTATATCTCAGTAAAAATGTTAAAATTCTAACTAGGTATTGAAAAAATGTGAAAATATTAACTGATTTGTCTGAAAAAATAATGGTAAAAAGACTCAATTTGATTTTTTCATGAAATTTATTGAAATTATTTCACATATTTTATCATATATCATTATATCATCGATAATAATAATTATTTTGTAATTCATTTGCTATACAAACTGTTCAAATAGAAATAAATACAAACTTTTTGCAAAACACAACATCCAAAGCCTGATGATCCTAAACTCAGATGGCAAATATGAACAACCATAAGAAAACGTTTTAGTTCCAAGACCGGGTGTTCCTAGAAAAATTCTGGGTGCCAGATGAGATGATTCTCTTTGCAGAATCTCTCATATATGGGGATATAAAAAAAACACCAAGTCGAAAATATTCCAGATGTAAAATTTACCAGTTGGTCATCTGTGAAAATTGACTAGCTAAATTTAATCCGAATATGAAGTCTGAAACTGAATTTTAATTCTGAATCTGGAATTTTAATAAACTGAATCAAAATTAATTCAAATTGGAAACTGAAATTTGAATGTTAAACAAGATCAGAAGCCCGAATCTAGAATGCTCATCTAAATGTGTATCTCAAATTCAAGACTGAATCGAAAATTTGGATCTGAAACTGAAATGTTAACTTAAATTTGAATCTGAAATCTGAATACAAGTTTGATATCTGAATCTGAAACTGAAGCCTAAATCTGAAATATGAATCGGAATCTTAAACTGAACCTGAAACTGAATGTGAATTCAAAATCTGATCCGAATACTGAAATCTGAGTTTTAAGAGAGATCTGAAATTTTTTGAAATTCTCATGTTTATGTGAATCTTAAATTTGAAACTGTGTCAGAAATCTTATTTTAACTTTGAATCTAAAACCTTAACCTGAAACTGGATCTGGATCAGAGGATAAGAACAATCTGAATCTTAAATCTTAATGGGAAAATGAAATCTGGATCTGAAACTAGATCTGAAATTTGAAATTTGAATCTGAATATGAATCTTAAATAAATCTGGAACTGAACCTGAAAGCTAAATCTAAAACTGGATCTGAATTGGAATTCTGAATTGAAAACTGAAATATAAATCGAAATCTGAAATCTTAATTTGAAACTGGTTCTGAAATCTTAATCTAAATGTGAATCGCAAATTTAAAACTG
This sequence comes from Uranotaenia lowii, assembly GCF_029784155.1. Lineage (NCBI taxonomy): Eukaryota > Metazoa > Arthropoda > Insecta > Diptera > Culicidae > Uranotaenia > Uranotaenia lowii. The sequence continues at coordinate 48,213,088 of NC_073693.1, forward strand.
AATCGAAATCCTGACTCTGAAATCACTTTCTTGTATCTTAAATTTTAATTTGATATCTGGATCTGAATCTGAAGCTGAACCTTAAATCTATCAGAATCAAAAAATGAATATGATTAGAAAACTGAAATCTAAATCTGAAACAAGGTTCAAATTTTGAAACGTAAATCCAGATCTAAATGTGAATCTAAAAACTGAATAAAAGCGTGAAACTAAATTTGAAATCCTAAAATTTTAAGCAATTTTTAACGACTGATGATTATTGTTCTTTGAAATTTAAATTGGCATTTTAGTCAAAAGGAGGCAAACACTAGAATTTACAATTTGCCAGACGTTTCGGCCTTTGGTATTGGCCTTTTTCAAGGAATATCTAAAATATTTTTTTTTGAAGTTTGTGTTTTTGAATATCAAATTGCGAATTTAAAAAAAATTGTCCAATGTTGTACTTACATTGCTTTATACTGTATGTGTGCCTGAGTGTATCGAATGTGAGGGGAAATTTTGCTGGTATCTAACCTGTTACGATAATTGTTTTTCGTTATATTTTCTGTTACGACACAACGAAAAACAATTATCATAAAAGGGTTAGATACCAGCAAAACTTCCCCTCACATTCGCTATTCCGAGAAACACATACAGTGTTATGCAATATAAGCACAACATTAGACAAAATTATGTGAAATTTGCAATTTAATATTCAAAAAAAAAAAATCAAAAAATAAAATAATTTTTGATATCCCTTGAGGAAGGCCAAAACCAAAGGCCGAAACGTCAGGCGAATTGTAAATTTTAGTATTTGCTTCCTTTTGACTGAAATGCTAGTTTCAATCATAAGAGAAATCTTAAAATGAATTGCGCCGGCTGCTGGGAGTGGTGTTGGTCATTTGAGGGTACTTGGTCTGTGAGATACAAGAACGCTCAAATGTACCATATTATTTTACTTCTGCCGCTCTATTCTTACTATCGTTAAAGTTTATCTGCAGACCACTGCTCGAAGTACAAGTTCCTAGAGAAATTACAGAAAATACTGATGAAACTTAACTTCTCAACAGATGAACGAGAACCTTAATACGCGCATCCCCCCTTTCTTCGAAACTTATTCAATCCTTCCGTCTGTAAACGATGTTAATGAAAATTTTTCTTTTCCCTTGGCGAAGCATTTTGCAGGTAATAAACTTTATTCGCCATCCCGCTTTTGCGACACTTCTACTTTTCTTATTATTTTTTAAATTTTGTTTTCATTTCCGAACAAACAAGAACCGCCTAAGGATTCCTCCATTTGGTATGAAAGCTAATTAAAATGAGCACTACCGTCAGAAGAAAAAATCGATTGAATCAACAAACGATCTTTTTTTGAAAAAAAAAAAAAAAAGAAAATAGGCATCAAACCAGTTAGGAACTTTATAATTTGATGCATAAATACATCGTCGGAGAAAAATTTCCAAGATTGAGTCATCACACAAAAGTTTTGAGATAAATTAGCACCAAGTAAATAATTTGAAATTAACTTTATGCGAGGAGAGTGGAAAACCTCAAACGTTTAACCAACAAGTTTAATTATGGATTGGAAAAGTTAACTTTCTGACACTTTGTTTTCCCTCCACTCTGCTCGGAATCCGGCTGTTTGCAAATATTACTCGGTTGTGACATCTGTATGATAAATTATCTTGTTTTGATTGCTGCGGTACATGGGCCAGTGGTTAAGGCAGCCTGTAAAATGTTGTGAGCCTGTCTAAATTTCAGCTGAGTGACATTCGATGGTGAACGATTAATCATAAAGAAAAGTATAGAAACAGAAACATTCAAGAGTAAATCTTGATTGGAACATCAACCCTTTTTTTCCTAGACAAGAAAAAAAGGGTTTTCACGGTTTGCTCAGCCAATGAACCTGGGCTCAATTCAAATAATTTTCTGCAGTAAAAATTAATTAAAACGTACATCGTTTCAATCTTTCCGAAGACCAAGGGTCTTCTTTTTGCCTGAACAAAAAACTCACAAAAGCTCATAAAAAGTTTCAAATAACTTACGAAAAGAAGAGATTAACGCCCGCTCGTCGACGATGATGAGGTAGTAAAAATGTTCCCTTTTCGATTTCGGACCCCGGTAAGCAACACCATAAAATCAACGAAATACGTCATTTTATATTGAGAATTTCAATTCAACGAGAGTAGGGGAAGTTTGTTCTAATTCATGACACAACAACACAGAGACAAAGAATGAGAGGAAAAGTTTTCTGCAGTGTAAAAAATAACAGCAGCAGTACCAGAAGTCCAGGATGGATCGAAGAAGGAAAGAAATTTAATTAACATCGATTTCCAGAATGATATTTTCCGACAACCTTTGCTAGCAGTTACCCTTCCCGGGAAATTGACCTAAGACTGAGAGGGATTCCTGCTCAGTAGTGATTGTGTTTCTTTTTTCTCCTCCCATTCATTGGGTCGTTAAAACGTGATTTTCTTTGTTCTTTTGTTTCGATGAACTTGAATGATTTGGAAAAGTGCGTTCTATCACGTTCGACGCAGACGGATGTCTGGAGGGGCACGAACAGTTGTATACAGGAACTTGGAATGGAAATACCTTACGAGGAAATCAGGATCGGGACTATGGAATGCATTAATTAACTTGAAACATGAAAGGTTCGAACAGAATTAGAAATAGAAGATTTGAAGTGTTCTGTCGAAATTATGTTGAAATGATTGAATGATTGAAAAACTAGAAAAAAAACACAATTCTAACATTCTTATCCATATTCAAAAAACTAATCTATAATTCGGAAACGGAATTTGAGGGGTATAATCGTTCCATGGCCTAAAAAATCTATACAAATAACAAAAACAGCCAAAATTGTCAAAATTGTCAAAATTGTCAAAATTGTCAAAATTGTCAAAATTGTCAAAATTGTCAAAATTGTCAAAATTGTCAAAATTGTCAAAATTGTCAAAATTGTCAAAATTGTCAAAATTGTCAAAATTGTCAAAATTGTCAAAATTGTCAAAATTGTCAAAATTGTCAAAATTGTCAAAATTGTCAAAATTGTCAAAATTGTCAAAATTGTCAAAATTGTCAAAATTGTCAAAATTGTCAAAATTGTCAAAATTGTCAAAATTGTCAAAATTGTCAAAATTGTCAAAATTGTCAAAATTGTCAAAATTGTCAAAATTGTCAAAATTGTCAAAATTGTCAAAATTGTCAAAATTGTCAAAATTGTCAAAATTGTCAAAATTGTCAAAATTGTCAAAATTGTCAAAATTGTCAAAATTGTCAAAATTGTCAAAATTGTCAAAATTGTCAAAATTGTCAAAATTGTCAAAATTGTCAAAATTGTCAAAATTGTCAAAATTGTCAAAATTGTCAAAATTGTCAAAATTGTCAAAATTGTCAAAATTGTCAAAATTGTCAAAATTGTCAAAATTGTCAAAATTGTCAAAATTGTCAAAATTGTCAAAATTGTCAAAATTGTCAAAATTGTCAAAATTGTCAAAATTGTCAAAATTGTCAAAATTGTCAAAATTGTCAAAATTGTCAAAATTGTCAAAATTGTCAAAATTGTCAAAATTGTCAAAATTGTCAAAATTGTCAAAATTGTCAAAATTGTCAAAATTTTCAATAACTCGAAAAAGCCGGAATCTCTGAAAATTTTTAAAATATTGTTAATTTTAGTTATTTTGGCAAATGGTTTCACAGGTTTTTTTTTCCTCATTTCCATAAGAATTTGATAAATCACATCAATTTTTTTCTTTTTTTTTTCTTTTCAGATGTAATGGATAACAATTTTACCAACATTTTTTTCCTCTAACACTCAAACAGTTTTGAATAGCAATCTCGGGAAGAAAACTTCCTCAAAACGTTTCGCGGAGCAAAGTTCATACTTCGGAAGCATCTCACAACCCACCTGACTAAGTAGCAATTTAACCTGGGGGTAGCTGATGGAGCTTCTTAGCTCCACGAACAACATTAGCAACCGCCAAAACTGCTACGGCAAAGTTTATCTCTGTACTACGCTGCTGTAGACATTATGGCACAATAAATGCCATAGCATGGCATAGCTTTCGTTCGAAGAATTCCCATTCGCGAGCCGGAGTGAGTGAGTGAGTGAGTGAGTGAGTGATACGCGCTAGGGCTCTTTCATAAATTTTCCATTATAGCTACCGGCAAACATTTCGTTCGTTCAATAGAAAAGTTGCCTTCACATTGGTATAGAAGGAATAAAATAAGAAACGTCGCACATCAATCCTGCTGCTGCGATGTGACGACAATCAGGGAAGCACTTTCCACCTTCCACTACCTTTCCAGGGACATCCCGGAGGCAGTGTTTGGGAATTTATGAGTTTCTTGGTTTTGAGGCTTCGGGGAGACTTGGGGTACCATTTTGACTCATTTTCGGAATGTTGAAATTTTTGTAAATATTTTTGATTAAATTTATGAATTTCACATTTTTCTGAGATTATGTTTTGTTTCGAAAAAAATTTCTATGGCGACCGTCATAAAATGAATTAAAAAAAATTTAAAATCATCTCGGGGTTTTGTTCCGAGAAATTTTCCATGGCGACCGTCATAAAATTATTTAAAAAATGTTGGAAGAACTTAGGAAATCTAACACTGCTTCACTACAACCTTGTCTAGGAAGCCCCAATGAAAGCCACAGGATTTCCATCCATTATAATACCTACCTTTCTTTTTGTTTTGTTTTCCAACATAAAACATATTCTGTGCCTATTCTGTGCTCAAGAATCAGGCATTTTTCCCTACTCGTGTAAGAATGTATGTGTTCGAGTGTTGGAACAGCGTCGTCTTTTACTCCTGTACACACATTTGCTCTTTTGCTTTTGTTTATGATTCCCTGAAGGGTTTCCGAAGAGCCGGAGCATTATTCGGTTCTTACTTTTTCTTTTATAACCAACGTCGGTTGCTACCTCTTTTAGCTACCTTCTGGCAAAATCGAAAGAATCAATGAATTTCTTTGCTTGAGTTTAGCCGAGGTTTTTCTTCAATTTGGTCCAATTCTATGTTTGTTCACTGTGAGTTCGAATTTTAAAATTCATAATTCAGATTTTTGTTAAATTTAAATAAGTGAGTTCTCTAAAATTTTCTGAAATATTTCCAAACTAAAAGAGAAAATAAATTGGGATGTTTCCGCATCCAATTAGTTTGCGGGCCGTCTCGTCGCATTTTTCCTCGGTGATATGTCAAATCCACCTTTCGGGTGAGAGTTTGGGTGAATCGCACCGTGAAGAAGTCGCGTTGTCGGGAAATTAATTTTATTGTCATCATAAACACGGTTACAGCTAGCTTCATTCGCGGTATCTTCACCGTTGCAGAGCAGAGGGAAAATCAGATTCTCCGGGGCAAAAGTTTTCAACCAACCTCGAAATCTTTTGAGCCGGCTTCTGGCAGGAGCAGATGGCGCTGCATCGTCACCCATTTCTCGACTCGAAAGGAGTGTGGGAGGAATGGCAGAAGAATTCTAATCCCCTCTGTCATGTTAAATGCAATTTCGTAACGCGCGTAACTGTAGCCAGTGGATTTCTAGTAACAGGCAGATTTATGTTTCGCGTAAGCCGCCATGCATGTCCGCCTCCTTGTTGGTTTGCTTGCTAGCTTCGAGAAGCAATAGAAACTGAGAAAATTAGTTTCATGTTCCATTCTAAACGAGCAGCAGCATATGGTACCATAATTTAATGAGGGCTTAGACTGTTTTCATGTATTTGACGAATTTTTATTCGAAAGTTGTCTGGTACAATAAAATTAAACTCACCTTTACTGTGAGATAAAATTTTCATAAAAATAAACCTTGAGACTCAAAACTAATCCAGAGGTTTTACTCGTATACCAAATTTTTTTCATAAACATGATAATTTGTAACAAAATAGTTTTTCGCATTTTATGTAATAAAATAGAAAAAAATCATAGGAATCGAATCTTCAGCATTTTCCAAGAACTTTTTCTCCATACAGCTGAAAAATGACACCTACAAATTTGAGCTCTGTAACCTTAACTCTCTCTCTCATAAATCTCTATCCCAGAGAAAGTTAACCGACTTGCAACATTTTGATACATCGAGAACACCACCATCATCATTTTCCCTAAACCCTAGCCCAGCTCAATGACAGTCTGGTTGATTAATGAGCTCGTAATCGATGTGATTAATGACGGTTTGTATCAATACACCCGGCTACGAAGTAGGAGACCCGTTAGTATATTTTCTCCCTCAGCTCAGCACCAGCTCCAAACCCCGTTTATTGGCATCCGGGGGCAAATTTCCAAAAAAAAAAGGATTACCCGATACTTCACCTCTTTTTTCCCGACGAGCGTTGGCTGGAAGTAAGTTGAATAATTATCTTCCGGTTGAAACCCGAGGTCGGGATATTTTACAAGTAAGATGGATTATTAGGGTGAAAAATCTAAAAAATGTCACTTCTGAACAAATGAAGATATCAAAGAGACAAACCCATCAAAATCAATCCACTAAAACATTTGTTCCGGATAATGGCTCGACATTTTCGAAATATCAAATCCGGCACTTTTCCGACTTAATCGTTCCCATCCCAAACAAATGTCTTCATATACTTACTTTTTCATTCCGGCTGGCCAAAAATTATTTCCCCGGAAAAAAATTCGGCTCACGTGCCCACGTTCGGGCGGTTTCCATTTGCCAAAACATCGGATAATCTCATTTCATGATGGGAAACTATCAGTTGCGGAATTTTTTTTGCTTCCCAGAAGTATTAAGTGGTCTGCGGAATTTTGTTTTGGGGGAAGGAAATATCCTAGCAGGAATGTTATTTCATCGACGATGGGAATCGAGCTTTGAGAGGCTTGAGGGGCTGCTAACTCTTAATGAAAGCTGTAAATGAGTTATTCTGTTTGAAAATAATAGAATGTTTATACGAGGGTTTTTTTTAAATAAAACCATCGAAATAAAAAAAAAAACAGATAATTCCACAAGGACCGCCGCACGGGAGCAGAAAAAGGAACAAAATAATAGATTCTACAGATCTGATCACAAGGAATAAATAAGGGATGAAAATATGAAAAAATTGTATATCACAAAACGCCAAAGTGTGCTTTCAATGGGTGAATTTATCATGTTGTGAAAAAAAAAACTAGAAAAAATTTAAAAGTAGTTTTTGTGAAACGTTTTATGGAACTTATGAAAATAAATATCGAAGATTTATTTAAATTTTTTTTTTATTCGAGAGTCGTTTTGCCTTCCCCTTACATTCACAAATAACTTATTTAAAAAGATTTCGTGCGTCCTGAATTCAAATGTTTGTCTAAATTTGCAAATCACCTAGAGTGTTTAGAGTTTTTCAGTTCACCACTTGAGAGTTAAATCAAGCTTTGGAAATTGGCAATCTAACAAATGCAAAACCAACATACAAAATTATAGTTTTTAGAATCTATTTATTATGTTCCACTCAATAAGTAATTCACATTTTGGATGATTATTCTAGTTTCAAAGATACAATAATGCTCTGAAGAAATTTGATTTTTATCATTTTTAGAAACAAAACTCAACAGAAGAACTCATTGTAATTATTGCTGACCTCGCTGAAAAATGTTTTTGACACATTCCACGCGCTTGTACCAATCAAAAATGTTTTTCATCCCTTCGCGTATCAAAAAATATCAAACTTGTCTGAAATTTCGATAATTCAAATTACACAAAACCAACGGAAAAAAGACAAAAAAATTTTACACATGTTTTACATGATTTTCAAAAACAACTTTTTTTTATTGGAAAAAGTGGTTATTTTGACAACTTTTACAAAATTAATAATTAAAATAAATGGATGAATTAGTTTTGAAAAAATGTTTAGTAAATATTGAAGCCAAAAAATACTGCTTCATTTTGTAAAAAAAGAATTTGTTTATATCCAATGTAGTTGTTTTGAAAAGCGTACAAAAACAGTCGCAAATGAGTGAACTCACGTCACAAAAAAAGGGTACTTTTTTATTTTACGAGAAAACTTGCACATTTTCTAACAAAAAAAATTGAGGTCTTGTTTGAAAATGATAAGACGATTCTAAAACACTTAACTTTATAGAAATTGGTTGGAATCCAGCTAGCTCGAATGAGTGAATTCATGTTACAAAATTGATTTTTTGTAACATTTTATATGAAAAATATGATCTGTAAGCTGTTTTTGACCCTGATTTTCACAAATCGAGCATAATAGTTTATTATTTTCAAATAAAAATACAAAAAGATAGAAAAAAAAAATTAAAAAAAAAAACTTTTTTTGGTGAATCTTTAAATGAAGACATTAGTATTTTTAACGAGTGATCCTTCAATATGTTGCTATTCAAGTGCCAATCAAAATAAGAAAAAACTTAGGTGCAGATACTGAAAATATATGATTGTAAAAATCGGAACAACAAAATATTATATTTGAAAATGCACATAAAATTTGAAGGCTTTAAAGAATGGTCTAGCGTGAATTCACCTCACAAAAGTAATCGATCACAAAAAAAAAACAACTTAAATTTTATAATGACCAAGTTATATTCACTTTGAAGAAAGTTCAATTTGCGACATATTTTTTTGATTTTAAAGTAAATTTGTTGATTTCTAGAATGATAACAGTGCAGAAAAGTCCGGGAAAGCGATTTCACGTCACGGTGGAATGTGTCTTTTGGGTATTTGATACTATTATTTTTTTTATTTACATAGTATTCCGTCTTACGACATAACTTGACGAACATAATTCCTCAAATTCACTCGGTCCATGGCAACAGTTCTCCAATTTCTCAGGCACCCCAAGTTCGCCAGATCACGCTCCACTTGGTCTAACCACCTCGCTCGTTGCGCCCCCGCTCGTCTTGTTCCTACCGGATTCGTGGCGAACACCTGTTTTGCAGGACAGTCATCCGGCATTCTCGCAACATGTCCCGCCCAGCGTATCCGGCCAGCCTTAACCACCTTCTGGATACTGGGTTCGCCGTAGAGTCGCGCGAGCTCGTGGTTCATCCTTCAATTCAAATTCATGATATGTAGTCCAAGATATTTGCATTAATATACAAGAACATTTTCATTGTTATGGGCCAGACTTATAAATACATTTCCTAAAAGTGAGTGATATTTTTCTTAAAATTCAGGAAGGAAAATATGCCTTTACTTTTATCAAATGTCATTCAAATAAGTAAGTATTAAAATTGTCAAGCCAATAAAAATTCAACAAAGTATATAAAAACAATCGCGATTTTTCCACAATACTGTATCAAATTTTTCATGTTTATCCAAATTGAATTTTTTTTTTGAAAATAGTCAACGATTTTTTTTATTTTCGGCATATTAAAATTGTATAAAATGAAAATATTGTACCTACGATATCTAGTAAAAAGTTTGTTTAAAGAGCAGCCTAATTAAAAATTGAAACTCACCAAATTCCAGAAAAAAAAACAAATATTTTAACCTTTCTGTGAATTCAGTGTGTTAAACATCATGTAACAAAATTTACGGCGAGGCTATTTCATTTTCTTTTGTGGGTTTAATGTGGGGATTTTATAATCTTTTCACATTTCCATTTATCTGACGACCGGACCGAAATTAGGGGGGAGGGGGGCTGTGTCAAAAGAAGAAATTGATAGTTGTTCCAGCCCAATGTTTTTGGATATTTTAAGGATTTAACTTGGTATTCAGGATAAATACTCGTTTAAATAAGAGCTTGTGATAAAGCTCTGTCGGCAAGTCAGTTGCCTCCTGATCTGATGTTCGCGAGTTCGAGCTCAAGAGTAACACAGAGGTACCGGATTACTTTTTCAATAACTGTCCACCAACTGTAACGTTGGTATAGAGTTATTAAAAAACAAAAAAAAAAAAGATTTCGTATAGATAAGCCTATTTCCTTATTTTAAAAGCTTTCAACCTTTCTTATTTTTGTTTTAAAAAAAAACTAGACTATCATCATGATATATTTTTGTTGAGTGAAAATTTAATCAGTTTTTTGAGTTCATTCTATCATATTAGAACAATCAACTGCTTCTTCCATAATTTATTTTTTTAAATTAAATTAATTTTATGATGAAAGAAATGTACAAAATATAACAGATTTTCGAAAAATTATGAAAAAGTAATTGATTAAATTGAGTGTGATAATAAATCAAAAAAGAAGTAACCTAAAAAATGTGTAAAATTGAACAAAATTTTCGTCCAGATGAATTCAAGTAAATTATTTCTTTTGTAATTTTCCGTTTTTCGTTTGGAAATTATATTTTCGCATAAAAAAAACTGTTAAAATTTTTCATTCAAGAAAATCCATTTTAAAAATCTTTTCTTAAGCAAATGAAAAAATCTTAATTAATTTCATTTATTTGTCAAAATCCCAAAAATTTTACACAAAATTTTGAACAACTTGAATTTTAAAACAAATTGAATTTTTTTTTTCATTTGATTATGGAGTAAAATACTTTTTATTTTAAACAAAAATAAAAGTATCAGAATAGTGCATTTTAATTGGAATGCAAAGTTTATTTAAAAAAAAAAAAAAACGATACAGCTTGGGTTTAAAGTGGCTTTGTTTGAATTATCAGATATCATCAGATAGTTTTTTTTCCAATGTGCTAAGGTTTAAGTTTATTCAAAATCAGTTGCTAAAAGGTTTTCAAGAATCCAGGCTTGACTTTCTATTTTTCCCTATTCAATCAAACATTTCCAAAGTTTTCATTTACCAAATATCCATAAATAACTGGTATTTCAGTTTATCTAACTTGAAAAAGTTATCAATACATATTTTCTGCTTCATTTCATCTCGATAAAGATTCTGTTTTTCACACAAACTATTGTTTTTGGATTCTTTATTTGCAGGGCTCACAAAAATTGTTAAAAATTTACAGTCAATTTTTGCAAGGTTCATCAGGGAAACGATTTATGAAAGATTTAGCTGATTCCGGTTTGACTGGAGAAAGCTTTATTAATCGTCATAAATGAAATCGTAAAAAATTCACTAGTACATTGAAAATATTTTTTAGATATATTAATTTCACTAGGGAAATATAAAAATTATTTGACATTGCTTCAAATTGACATGGTATGACCATTTTGTGGAACCACTGAAATGACTAATGATTTTTTTCACTAACATTGAAAATTCCTTGATGAAAGAAGTTTGTAAAGATGAGATGAAGTTCAAAAGGTGAGTACAAAATATACAAATAAAAGTTGAGAAAAACAACTATGTGGCAACACTGGAAGAGAAGCTTCGAAGTCTAAACAAAACACAAGTCAGGACTATTATCTATTCTTGTCTGAGTGTATGTATGAATTGAGATTCATTAGAATCGTGAAATCACGCCAATGGCGTAATTGGTAAGATGAGCACAGATTCGCAAGGCTGATGCTCAGATTGTTTGAAAATATTTCCGGCTCCGGTAAATAAGACGTAGCTACTGGAAAAGCGCAGATTGTTAAGGCTGCTGCTGATTGTTTGTTTCTTAATTGGCCTTTCGATGGAAAAAGACGGATTGGCTTGGGAAGCGCAGATTTCCATGGCTGCTGCTGCTGATTGTTTGTTTTGATTAGGTCTTCAACTGGAAAAAGATTGTGTATTTTGATTTGACCTTTCGATGGGAAAAGACGGATTGGCTTTCTAAGCGCAGATTTTCAAGGCTGCTGCTGCTGTTTGTTTGTTTTTGTTTTGCCTTCTGATGAAAAAAGACGGTTTGACTTAGTTAGCCCTAACTACTGCTAATGTTGGTTTGATTGAATTTGGCCTTCCAGTGACAAATAACGGATTGGCTTAGAAAGCGCAGATTTTCAAGGCTGCTGCTGCAATTTGTTTGTTTTGATTTGACCTTTCGGTGGCAGATGTCGGATTAGCTTTGGAAATGCAAATTTGTAAGTCTACTGCTACTATTTGGTTGTTTTGATTGTCATTCCCGTGGAAAAAGACGGATTGGTCTAGGAAGCGTGGATATTTAAAGCTTCTGCTGCTGTTTATTTTACCATCTGGTGGAAAAAGACGGATTGGCTTAGGAAGCCCAGATTTCCGAGGCTGCTGCTGATGTTTATTTGTTTGTTTTGAATTGGTTTTCCGGTGCAAAAAGACGGATTGGTTTGAATAAGGTTACCAAATTGCCCGGTTTTACCTAGGTTTTCTCGGATATTTAAATTAAAATTTTGGAACAGTCCAGTCCAGCCCATTTCATTTGGCAAAAAAAAACCAAAAATAAATTGTCTTGTAAAATTTTTGTACTTTTGCCTCCAAAAATAAATTTTGTGAGGAAGTTTTATAAAAAAAAGGTTTTTTGAAAGCCTGAAATAAGATTTAAAACCTGTCTTTAAGATATAAAAAGAAAAATTGTTTTCAACTTTTTTATTTTTTATTTTTTGGGTTATTAATTAGGTTTTTATAAAATTTGCCCGTATATTGCCCGGATTTGTGGTCGTCGATTAGGAAATCATATGTTCAGATTTTGAAAGGTTTTTATATAAAAATGACCGGATTAGTCTGGCCCAGAAACGTTCTGAAGAAATTCTGGTAACCTTAGTTTAGGAAGAGCAAATTTTCAAAGCTGCTGCTGCTGTTTGTTTGTAAGTATTGGCCTTCTGGTGTAAAAGGACCGATTGGCTTAGAATGCGCAGATTTTCAAAGCTGCTTTTGATGTTTGATTGTTTTGATTTGGCCTTCCGGTGGCAAATGACGGATAGGCTCCGGTAAATAAGCCGGAGAGACGGGAATGCACATATTGTCAAGGCTACTGCTTTAATTATTTGTTCTTCGGATTAATAAGATGGGGCGACTGAAGAAGTGCAAATTGTTAAGTCTGCCGATGATTTTTTTTTTCGTAATCGGCCATCCGGTGGAAAAAGACGGATAGGCTTAGGAAGAGCAGATTTATAAGACTACTGCAAATGCTTCTTTAAATTTGACCTTCCGATGGCAAATAACGAGTTGGCGTTGGAAATGCAGATTTTTAAGTATACATAAGGAAAAAAAGTAGAGTATGGTGAGGTAAAAGTACAACATTAGTGCTATTTTTTTTTTTAGAAAATTTGAAATTTGATTCCTTAGACTTTTATCTCTCTTCAAAAAAAAAATTACGAAGATAAACGATCGACGCATTTGATAGCAGTAGTAAAAATGTCTAACTGCTATCGAAACGTGCTCTTATCCCACCTGTGAGGCAACAGTTCTAATGATGTGGGGTAAAAGTACGACCAGGGCCGTAGGAAGAACCGACTCATGGGGGGGGTTTTGGTGACTGATTTTTACCTATGATTTATTGCCAAACGAATACAAAAAAGGAAAACAAATCATGTTTGTAGTTTTATGATAATTCATTTTTAAGCACTTTGACATTTAAAGTTTTCGTATTAAATCGTAACTTTAGAAAATTGGTCCTAAACCTAAAAGGTGAGCTAAATTCGTTTCATCGTAGGTTATAATCTTTGAACTTGTTTAAGAGTTTGGTAGATCAAACTTAGTTGATTTGGGCATAAAATAAGCTTTTCGGGAGAATCTTCCTTTTTTCAAAAAAAATTTATTCTATATTTAAATCGAACAAGCCCAATCTTCAAAACTGTTTTGCAAGTTCAAAGATTTTAACCTTTGATGAAAATAAATTGAATTTTCATTTAATAAATATCAGTAAGGGATTATAATTCTCAGATTTCCCCTTCAAATGTTCTTGATGCAAACTTGAACCAAATTAATGATTTTAGTATAAAAGTGCAATATTAACTGCAATTTTTTATAATTATTGTTTTTCGATTCCGCTAGTATGCTCCATTAAAAAGCATAATTTAAACGTTAATCTAATCATAAAACCTCATTCTACAGAATTTTGTGCAGATTTTTAAGGTGAAGATGTTAAAAGAAAATATTTTTCCTAATCGAATCAATTCCATAGAGAAAATCCAGTGATGATTTTTTATAGATAAAATTTGAGATTTTCGGAGAAAACAAAGAATTGAAATTTTACCTTTTATTTGTAATTTTCAGCTGAATTGTGTTTACAAATTAATTTTGTTTAGAAAAATTGAAATCTGGAAATTGAACCGACGAGCAATCTTAACACATCAAGGATCGCGAATAAATGTATGACGAGAAATTTCGAAATTTGGCATTCTATATCTGAGAAATCCCTGGAGTTGTGGATTTAATTTAAAAAATTTAGCATTTTTAAGTTACGGCAAATGTTTTGGTCAATTTTGTCGAATAAAGTTTAACATTCAAATTCAGTTAATTCGAGTTACACTTCGAAGTGTAGCACACTGTTGGCAAGCGAAACAACGAGATAAATATCTCGTATTTGGTCCGCAATATGTTAAGTTCATGATCTCTTAAATTCCCCAACAATTTATGTTGATTGTAATTTGATAATTTTTCTAAATTTTAAAGCCGCATTCTGAATCTGAATTCTGAACCTGAATTCAAAACTTGCACTTTCAGTCTGTTACCGAATTTACTTACGATTTTTGAATATACAAAAAATACGAATTCCGAATCTTATTTCTGATCAGAATTTTATGAGCCAAGCTTTGGCGCCTTAATTCATGAATCTTATTTAAATTATGAAATTCAGGATTAATCTAAATTCATTGTTCAAATAATTTTTTTTAAATCTGTATTGTGAATCAGAATTAAAATATGAATTTACAAAGATCAGAATCTGAGTTTTCAATTTTGGTTTGCCATTTCAAAGCTTCAATTTTTGAATTTTGTGTAAAATTTAAGTTTAAGAAGTTTGAATTTAAATATAATTTTTTTTTTTCATATTCGGAAAACTATTATCAAAATATTGAAAATGTATATGATCTCCGAAGACATGATTTAAATTTGATATGAAATGCAAAACCAAATTTGAACCAGGATTTCAAAGCAGCTTTTCATTTCTAATTTCTTATGATTATTCGAACTGAAAAATCAGGTATCCTGAACAGGATACAGAATCCGAAATACGAAAATAGGAATACAATTTGGTTATGGGAATTATGGAATCAGAACCTTTGAAATGGGTTTAATTTAATTCGGAATATAATGTTAAGATCTGAATTTCGATGAAAAAGTGAGAAAATGTTTAAAAAGTTTAGCAGAATTTTAGACTTGGGATGTATTTTTGAGATTTTGGCATTGGCCCCCCGTTCCTACGGCCATGAGTACGACCATCCAAAATTCCACATTTCTGCATGAAGTAAAAAGGAAAATTATTTTAACTCAATCTTTGCTAACAACAGCAGCATCTATGTTCGCTTCTGATACAAATTCTGTACATTCTAATCATTAGGACCAATACGTGATCCTTTGATATATTAACAATTAATAATTAATAATACATGGGTTTTACGTACATTCGAAGTTCTAAACTAATTCTCTATATTCAACCGGTTTACGAAATCCAGTTCTTATCGTATTTCAGCAATTTTTTGCGTGAGCAGGTTGTTATTGGAACACAAATATGTGCTGATGTTTAAAATGCATCTTAAAAAAAGTCAAAATTTTCCGTTCAGATTTACTTCAGTGGACTCTGTATATCATTCTTACTTTTGCCCGATTTGCAGTTCGTACTTTTGCCCCTTTAAGATTTCTTGTGATCCACAGTTTATTGTGCAAAGTAGAGACATATTAATGAAATTCTTTCTTAGGCATTTAGCAGTGGATGAAACAATTAAATGGACACATTAAAACTTTCACTGAAAGCTGAGTTTAACCTGATGATTGAATATCATAATTTAATATTTCATAAATTAACTCCTGTGAAAAAGTGTAATTTTTTTTTTTCAAAAAACAAGTTCTTTGACATGAATCTAGATTATATTCCATATTTGTGAATTTCTCCAAGTTTGTGATTCTAAACTAACTATGATTGAAATTAAAAATTTAATTTTGAATCAAAAATCAAAATATGAAACTGCGATCTCCTTCAATATGAATCCTAAATGAAATTTTCATATTAATATTTTTATCTTTATTATAAATTTTAAAATCGAGCTGAGTCTGAATACGAATTTTTAATTTTAGCTCCAATCTTGATTTTGGCCTAAATTCAAAATTCAAAACTGAGTTCCAGATAAGAATTGCTATGAATTTAAAACCAAAAAGCGATATTTGATCAGAACCTTCAACAATAAATCTCTTACTTGATTCTTAATTAATAATATAAATATAATTTTTTCTATTATTTATCATAATTTAACTTGTAAATTTGAACGAAATTTACAAATGATGAAATTGTTTCAGATTTTTCAATTCTGGACTTATTAAACTTTCTAATGATTCAATTCTGTATTTGAATGGAGGATAAACATTTCAAGTCCGAAGTAATTTCTTTTCAAATTCCGAAATGATCTGTAAAACCAAGATTCAAATCAGGATTCTATCCCAATGATAATCTCAACTGAAAATGAAGAAATACGAATTTTTTCAGCAAGTATCCGGGCCGTGCAAGTCTCGGCTATTTTATGATAAACTTTGCATAAAGCTAGCTAGCAAATTGTTTCAAAATTTTCTCCAGAATCTGGCCAATATTTAAGCAAACTTCGGAATTTTTCCATTAAAATAATGAAAAAAAAACTTGATAATTGATGTTTTATCGAAACAAATCAGCCAATTGAGCCTACGGCCATGGATGTATGTTAAAGATGTAATCAAATTTTCAACGATTTAATTTGAGAGTAGAGATGAAATTAGGAATAAACAAAATAGAAAATAAAAGTAATGAAAAATAAATATGTGGCAACATCTGAAGTGAAGCTCTGAAGTGTAAACAAAAACACAAGTGAGTCATTTATCTAGTTTTGTGGGCGGCAGACGTGTCTGAGTAAATCTATGAATTGAGATTCATAAGAGTTGTAAAATCACGACAAAAGTGTTTTTTTTAATACACGACGGCAAAAGCGTTTGGTCTAAAATCGACAAAATTCAAAGGCTTTTCGAAAACTTCTTCTTGATTTGATGGCCATTGTTTTGTTTTGAAAAGTTGAGTAGTTTCGATTGTTATTATAACTCAAACTGTACATGTAGTTTTCGAAACAGTAAAAGCTCCTAAGTAAATCAAGTGTAAGTTGAACTGTTTGTTATCTATTCTTTTTTTTTAATTCGTCAAACAGAGGTTTTTAGCAAATTTGTAATGTCAGAATAAAAATTGATACAAAAATTAGTGTAAGCAAAGGGTTCCCGGAAATGACCACCCCTAATATCTAGCGCCCGGCATTCCTCCGAGGGATAAACGACAACAAGGTCGACGAGTGTGTGTTAATTGATGGTGATGATAATCGTTAATGTTTAGTGCAGATTGCCGGGACCCTCCCTCATGATGCCCCGATGATGGCGATGGCGCTGGCGATGGAGATGATGTTGATTACTAGAACAATCGATGAATGGCAATGTAGGGAAACGCCTGAAGAATTTTCTCTATGTCCGTCGAAAAGCCACCATAATCGAGGGCCCCTTCCGATGTAGTTAGTTCAGAATTCAGATGACCTGAAGGGGGATTGAATGTGTTGTGAGTATGTATTGGGTGGTGTGTTTGTGTGATGCCAATGGACAAATTATTCTGATCCCACCCGGCTTTTCAGCCGGGGCTGCTCACGTAGGGGAAAAGTTCATATAACGCCCCATGTGGCTAATACGCGCCACTCTTGTTTTGAAGAATCTGAAACATTTTAAGCCTGCAAAATATTACCAATTTGTTTTAAATGCTGTGATTGGTCCTGGCAAGTATGAATTTTTCCTTAAAATGCCCCTGTGTCGTGATAATTTCACAATTTAGGTTTTTCTTCAATTCGATCTAAATTTTAAAACACTTTTAATAAGGTGTCACCAAGCAGAGAAAAACGAATAAGACAATATTTTCTGAAACATTGATAGAGGAGAATCTAAATTATGATTTTATGCTAAAAAATCATACTGAACTCGCTAAGGTATGCTTTTCATGGGTATGTTCTATCACGGCTCATGCGCTCTTTATAACGCGCCAATCGTAGTAGGCTGAAAATAGCATTAATTTTTCAAAAAGGCCAATTTTCATTGAAAATGAACAAAAAGTCTAAAACCATATTTTGAGCGTTAATTCAGCCCAAAAAATCTATTTTTCATTTTTTGTTAAATTTCTGTTAGTCCATTTTGATTTTCTTTTCAGTCAAAGTGTCTGTAAGTATTGGTGTGTTTTCGGTCTTCGGCTGCTCTCGGGTGTGTTCGGCTGCTAGGCGCGTATTGAATACACAGCGGCGCGTATTAGAAACACAGTTTTGTTCTGTGGCTTTGAATATGGTTTTTAAAAATCATGTTTTTGAAGAAACTATAGCCATTTGAGTAATGAAAAATCATAGGAATTTGTAGAAAACACTTTTATTCAACGATTACACCCATTTTTAACACAATTTGTACGTGGAATACATAGAAAATCAGCGATTCGCTTAGGTGGCGCATAATAGGGCATGTTCCCCTACAGGTAATTATCGTTTGATTTTGTCGCAACCATCATCCACTAACTGAACTGGACTGGAATTGTGGTCGATTTCATTTGTGGAAAGAGTCAATCAAGGGTAAATTTGGCTCCCGGTCAAGTTTTCGTACGGTGGAAGTCGATCATGCGAGCCTGAGGTAAGTGATTGCGTTTTACTTTGGAAGAGAGAAGGGAGTTACGGAAAATGGTATTGGCAACCTTACTTGGCATGTATGAAGCGAAAATCAATTGAATTGATTGTTAAATATCTTAATTGAGCAGTATTCAATCGGGGTTTTTATTTAGCTTTTTAATTTGAAAATGTAATGTAAACAAAACGGGCATGACATTTCCAATTGTTTCGTTTATTGAGTGGCCTCAGGCCCTGGGTCGCCCACTCAATTCTAGAGCTGGGAGCAAAAAGGAAAAACCAGAGTACAAACAAAAAAAACTCAAATCATCCCCCCTACTCTTGTTATTGCGGTCCCTCCTATCAAATCGTTCATGAAAAATCGAAAGGCAAATTTGCTTGTTTGTGGCCTTTTCAACTGACTCAGCACACCGGTACAAGGTAACCTTTTTGCCGCCTTCGTCCGACCGCCATTCTCAAACCAGTCCAATCCCCACCCACCCACTTCAGAATCATCCCCCCACGCCATCAGCCACCAGGTCAAAGTTGTTCAACGGAGAAAATCCCCTGGTGGAATTATCTCTTCTTTTATTCAATACACGACGCAAATCCGGGAGCATTATTGTTCCGCCACACATTGAAGGGGGCTTCTCGCAGGCAGGACTAAAAGAAAAACTCTTGCGATAAAAATAAAAGGAGGAAAATAAACAAGCTGGAAAGAAAACGCACCGCAGTTCAAGACCAAACCAAGCCGCTGGCTGACTGACTGGCTGGCTGAAAGTCAGAAAACACCCACCTGGGAAAATATGGTGGCTGGTAGCTAAAAGTTGCTTCAGCCAGCAACATCAGAATCAGAAGAACCGGAGGAGGAAGTTTGGAAAACCGGAAGAGGGTGGATTCTAGAAGAAGTGGGCCCTGCTCCCTGAATGGCTCTGGACCGGGTGGCGTCAGGTGCCATGTTCACCTGTCCGATGTGCATCCCGGCATCAGAATCAGGCAGCCCGGTGGCAGTGTGGTGGGTAACGGACATTTACTCTCGCTGCAACCACCCTCCTGCTTCATTGAATATGTACAAGGGCAGGCAGAGCTGTTTTCAAGCTAGCTACTGGTGCTGGAAAAAGGTGGTTTGGCCGTATCGATTGCTATGTGGGTCAAAACGTTAAAGTTCATTAGGGTGGTTCAGATTGTAATTTTATCCGTATTTAAACAATTCTAGAAAAGCAAACTTTGGTTTTGAAAATCTTGTTTCCGTAACCTTCTGCGATTTTTCAAAAAACAGAAATAAACGTGAACGCACTTAAAATAAGAGAAAAATTACTTCACGTGATAGTCAAGTTATTCATAGACTGCTTCAATCATTATTTATACAATAACCGTAACCTGGCATTTAGACTAACGTGCAGAATGCAATCAAATGTCATTAAATTGTAATAAAAACGGAATTTGTAATTAGTTTTTATGCAGAACTAAAAATAACTTCACCTTTTTTCAGAGTAAAGACACCCAATATTGTGCAGCCACAACCAAAGGAAAGTAGGGGAGGAGCGGGCTATATGCGCCTATTAAGCAGAACACTGATTTAATCAAATATCACAGCGAATATGTGTACAAAAACTATATACACGTGTGCAGGCATCTGTTTTCTATACATTGGAGTACTTTTTATGTTAAAATTTTCTTCCGTTTTTGAGAAAACAATTTTATGATAAGTGTTGTCTAAAATGCCGAACTTCAAACCGTGCGGGCTAAATGCGCCTATTTATGTTTTGTACAAAATTCCTGTTTTTGGGCAATATTTCCGTATAATTTCATTGAAACTGATAGAAAGTAATAATTTCCGTACGACAAAGCCAAAGTTTTATCAAAATCTATGTGTATTATAATTTTATGGAATAAAACAAAAGTTAGGGTTGCCACACTATGAAGGCAGTTCATCCATGAGAAAAACTTTATCAAATCTGTTTTAAGATCTTCAAATCTCTCTTAAGATGTTAATCAGGGCTTAGATTTGAAGGTTCAATGATAAAAATCATATATTTATTCTATTTAACCTGTTATTTTAGGATGGAGGCATTTTACAAACATGATGGGGGCACACAAAAACACTCTATTATTCCACTATATAATCATTATTAAACCTCCAAAAAAGCTGAAATATGTTTTATTTCTTAAGTTCATATGTATAAGAAACAAAAACCATCTTAGTTTTTGTTTTGAGCTTCTTTACGTATAATTTTTAAAAGTCGAAATATTACATCAAAATGTATCAAAACCTTGTATGATTTTTTAAATTTCTTTGAGTTTGTAAATTCATGAAATTCTTTCTTGCCTTATGTTCTAAGCGTATCACCCTCAAAATGCATTGGTCAGATAAGCTGTCTAGTCAGCCATTTCATCAAACAGCCGTAGGGTCATTTAACCCGATAGGCCCATTTAGGAAACCTTTCCCCTATGCTGAACAGTATAATTTCGAAGATGCCTCATCTGTGATCCTGTGAATCGTTCAAAGGATATGAGGATAAGTTGAGAGCTATAGCCAAGATAACTGAGTACTCGAACCTACACTGCTGTGGATAATAAATGATTAAAGTAAATTTTAAGAAAATAAATTCCATTACAATTAGCTTTTTTAATTAAAAACACATTCATAACTTGATTCAAACACCTTTTATTTGAAATAAGTTAACTATAACTTATTTCTGAAATACCTAGTAAGTTTATAAAATCAAAAGTAATAAAAATGTATTTTCACTTATAAATGTATTAAATTTGTTCATTTCTACAGTTTTAATTTAATTGTGTAAGTAGGCTATAAAAATGGTGAGATAATATCTGAAATTACACAAAAATGATACAACAGAGACGTAAGAATAAGGCTATGATCATTTAGAATCCGGACAGTTACAAACGTGCGTATTTTAAAAACTATTCATTTGATCGAAAAACTTTCTATGGAGGAAATGAAGGTGTTAATATGAAATTTAATGTAAAAATAAAAAAAAATCAATGATTTCAAGAAATACACTAACTTTTTCATAAAATCTCTTTTTATCTGTGCACACTTTTTTCAGTCATGTATTAATTTATTTTTTTTTTTTACTACAGAAGCAAAACCTTTGCAAAATCATGATATTTTACACAAACTCACCTGGAAAAAGCAATTGGAATCTCGTTGGAACATTTTCGTGAGTAGGCGTCTCGAAGAATTTGATCTCTTAGATCCGGTTTTAACATAAATTTTTTTGTCCATCAGAATACATCTGTCATATTGCGTAAAAACCAGATGCACAGATTGCGATCTTTGTAACTGATCATTAAAAGTTTACTTGGTGTCTACTAGTAAGGTAACACTTTTTGCTTGCCGGAAATGGATTTTTGCATTATTTAAGGAGTCTGCAGTTATCCCCAATAACCATAGAAATTTTACCATATTTAGATCAAGGGTTGCACTCCGATGGTTGATTTGAACTTCGTGTGGATCCTAGAGTGGCTCCTTATACTTTTTAACCATTTGGTCCGAAAAAAAATAGAAAAAAATAATAGTTCATTAGCTTTCAAGTCAACAATGAAGAATTTTCGAGGCGCTCAATGCGTAAAAGGAGCCAATTTGTGCAAATTTATTTTTACCATGCCTTTTTGCATCGTATATATCCCAATCACACGTTAACTTAAAAATCTATCAAAAATAGACATGAACCTACTACTAAAGTTTTGCTACAAACGCTACTAAAGTTTTGCATATCCAAGCTTTATCAACGTAGCTATCACCGAAATAAAGTGCCCGGATACTAAATGATCATAGCCTGATTCATATTTAATTTTGAAATAGGAAATTATGTTTTTCATTCTGAAAGTGGAAATAAACTTAAGTGAAATATATCTATGTTAAGGCTGCCTGAATTTTTTAAGCACGTATCTGGGCCAGACAAACCAGGAAAGGTTGTATAAAAATCTGGAAAAATCCGTGCCTTCGATTTCAAAAGTGCCGACTATAAATCCGGGCAATATTTGGGCAAATTTTCTCAAAACCCAGAAATTATTCAACAAAAATTAAGAAGAAAAAATGAAAATATTTTTTTTCATCTAAATTCATTGACAGGATTTAAATCACATTTTAGGCTTGGAAAAAACCTTTCATGATTATTTTCATAAAACTTGCTCACAAAATTTAATTTCGGAGGTTCGTTGTTTCATTTGTTTGATTTGCGGCAACCGGACCAGGCTGGACTGATCCCAAATTGTGTATAAAATATCCGGGCAAACCTGGGCAATCTGGAAACCTTAAATTCAATGTATGTATATAAAAATAGATTTCTGTCTGTCTGTCTGTTCCCTATAGACTCGAAAACTATAGAACCGATATACTTGAAACTTGGCAAGTGTGTGCTTTTGAGGCCTGAGAAGGTTCCTATTATGGTTTGAGACCCTTCCCTCTCACTTGGAAAGGGGAAGGGGTCTTACAAATATAAGACAAATGTTTGCAAAGTTCGAGAACTGGTCAAAAAAACTGAACCAAATTTGGCAGTACGAGGAACCCATACCTCCTTCCAGTGGGGAGAAAGGAAGGGAGAGGGAAGCTTCAATAAAATTGTCTACATAACTCGAGAACTAATCAAGCTAATGGAACCCAATTTGGCATGGGAAGATATTTGAAAACAAAAAATGTTTCTATGATTTTTGGGGATATAGAAAGGGAAAAGAGGGGCTACCATATTTTTTTTACTGCATAACTTGAGTACTTTTATAGGAGTTCAAAATCATGTTTTTAATATTCAAGTGGTAAAAGTAATTTGAAATGTTGTAAATATATGTATTAACGAATTTCCGCCAGTTTCACGATTCGTTAAGTGTGATCAAGTGATAAAAATCGAGAGTTGCGGCCCCCTTCAGTGTCATAAACAATTTGGGCAACCAGCTGACGGGAAACTGATCAACCACCATGTCCATAGATTATTTGGTGAGTCCGTTCCATGATATTTATTTTACGAAAAAGGAATGATTTCTGGAAGGTTTTTCGTGGAAATCTTCCGGTTTTGATAAATACAATATCTTAGATTTACGAGAGTCGATAGCTCAAAAGCGATTTCCCGTCTAAGATTTTTGTTGGCTCAGCTGTTTTTTTTTTCTGTAACGTGGTCCATTGAATTGATTTATTTTGGATTGTGTTCATAAAAACCATCACATAAGTAACAATATGTTTAACATTCTATAGTTTTGTAGATATATAATTCTATTTGTAGTTGCTGGTAAGTTTTTGTTTATTTTATTATACACAGCCAATTCTGTGTGAGCCACGTGCGCGTAAGTGAAAAAGTTTTCGGAGTGCTGCGATTTGAAGTTAATTTACGATAGTAGGGCACATGCAGCTTTATGCATTTATCAGTGGATTTTATACAAGGCGTTGACCATTCAGATCGCACGGGGTTTTCGCGCTCGAAAAGATTCGCGGAAATTGACGCTGAGGAGTTTCAGTCATGATTCCATATGTGCCCCAGTGAAGTGCAGATAAAGTTTTTCAAAACTTTAAAGACGCTTACGGATTTGTCTGCCATTCCCAATGGCCTAAGGAGACTGGCTACGTAAAGATAAATATTCTTAATAATTCTTGATTCGCGCAATGAGGTGTTTTCTTTAAAGAAGTGTTTTTTTTTTTCAAAACTTCTAGATTTTGAATGACATTTTCCTTGCAAAATCAAGTGTTATTATTATATGTTACTAGCTGACCCGGTGTGCTTCGCTACACCTTTCAAAAATAATTGATATTTTCAGAAATTATTCAAACTTTCAATATTTTGTTGGCATCATTTCAAATCAAATTATAACATAATTCAAAAGCAACCGCTATGAAATGAGAGCTGCAGCTGGAGTTTCGAACTGAAATACAAAGATGACTTAAACAAATTTTGTAAAACCTGATCTATAAATTTGTGTTAAATATCTGATTGTTTTAATCTGTTTCTTTAGGTTTCGCCCTGAAAAAGGAGGGTCTCAAATTAATCGTAGGCGAACATTCTAATTTATGAAACATGGTTGTTTTTGCTTGATATGTTCTGGATTTACTATTTGTCTTGCTCATCACCTCCTGCTGAACGGAGGCGGTGGTCTTTAATAATCATACCCATTTTCTTCGTACCCAAAAATCCGCTTAATTCAAATATAGCTCCATTGATTTATAAGTTTTCAAGCTTTACAACAAAATTTATATGGAGCCCCCTCCTTTCTTCCTCTCTTTACACTGTTAAGCGTGAGGGTCTATAACAATCTCAGAAACATATCTCGTAACCAAATACCTTTCCATGCCATATTTGTTTCCATTTGTTGGCTTCGTTAGCATAAATTGCTAACAAAATTGTATTGGCCCACCTTCCTTCTCCTATGTACCCACTCAATGGAAGGATGATTGTGTAAATAATTATAAAATCATACCAAATTTGTCCATTGTCCATTTTGTTTTGTCCAATCCGAGGATTTTGTAAAAAAAAAGAGTGTTCTGTATTCCAAATTCTATCCTCCTAATGCAAGAAATGAATGGTTTCACAAAGAAATATTTGTCGTATTGAAATACCATCCCATGCCAAATTTGGTTATATTTGCGTAGTAAATTTTGAGTTATGCATAAACTTGAAAGGAAGTACCATCCCCCCTTCCATTCTCCCCATTGAATGGAGGGGTGGGAACTTAATATTCAAAGAAGTATTTTTCGTACTCAAATACGATTTGATGAAAAATTTGGTTACATTTGCTCAATAATTTAGGCAAAACATGCAAGTTATGCTAAAAATTTGTATGGAAGCCCCCCTTTCCTCCTTTATATCTTTCCACTGAAAAAAAGTTGTGCTTCAATTTATCATAGAGGCATTTCTCGTTCCCAAATACCTTTTATGTCAAATTTGGTTCCATTGGTTAATTAGTTTTCCAGTTATTTAAAAATTTATAGAAGAGGTCCCCTCCCCCTTTATGTCTTACTACTGGAAAGAGGGAGGGTTCTCAAATAACCCTAGAAATATTTTTCGTATCCAAATACCCCCCCATGCCAAATTTGGTTCCATTTGCTTTGTGAGTTTTTGAGTTAGCCAAAAAAAATTGTAAGAGGCCTCCTCCTCCTTTCTACTGGAAAGAGGGAGGGGCCTCGAATAATCAGAGAAATTGTTTTTTGAACCCAAATATTCTCCCATGCCTTATTTGGTTCCATTTGCTTAATTAGTTTTCGAGTTATGTAAAAAATTATAAAAGAGGCCCCCTCCCCCCTTTATATCTCCCTACTGGAAAGAGGAAGGGGTCTCAAATAATCATAAAAATATTGTTTGTATCCAAATACCATCTCATTTCAAGTTTCATACCATTTGCTTGGTCGGTTTTTCAGTAATATAATCATCAGTCTTTTTCTTGGGAGACCCCCTCCCCCCTTCATGTTAGGGGGAGGGGTCTCAAATCATAATAGGAACCTTCCCCGGTCTCCACTTACCCCACCTGCCAAGTTTCACGAAAATCGGTTTAGTAGTCTCATTTACTCAAATAGTTTTCAAGTTATGTAATAAAAAAGGGGTTAAAGGCCCCTCCCCCTCTTCATGAATCTCCACTGGAAGAAGAGAGGGGTGTGAAATAATCATAGAACCATTTCTCGTATTCCACTACCCTCCCATGCCAAATTTGGTTCCATTTGCTTCATTAGTTCTCCAGTTATGTAAAAAATTGTAAAGAAGGCCCCCTTCCCCCTTCCTATTTCCCCACTGGAAGGAGGTAGGGGTACCAATCTATCATAGAAACGTTCCTCATACCGAAATACACTCCCATGTCAAATTTTGTTCCATTTGCATGATCAGTTCTCGAGTTATGAAGACTTATCACTTTTATTTAAATGACCCCCTCCCCCCTTCCAAAAAGAGGGAGGGATCCCAAACTATTATAGGAACCTTCCCCGACCTCCAATACCCCCATCTGCCAAGTTTCACGCAAATCGGTTCAGTAGTTTTCGAGTCTATAGGGAACAGACAGACAGACAGACAGACAGACAGACAGACAGACAGACAGACAGACAGACAGACAGAAATTCATTTTTATATATATAGATGTTAATTTCTTTTTGTAAGAATTGTAAGCAGATGATTAATGGGGCGCTTCCAAGGTAATATAATGGACATATCTCTATTGTAAGGATTAAATTTTAAAAAACCTTTCGAGCTGGAAATAAACCTCGAAAGGTTTTTTTTATTCTACTAATGTTCTCCGTTTCTTTTTTTATTTTCAAGAGCGAGTAAAGGCGCTTAATCCTTGGTCTATGATCAGAAATGATTGTACACTGAAATCCAAAACAGTATTTCGAAATAATGAAAAAAATTAGAATCTTAAAATCCTTTGATTTAACTCACCATATTTTTCAAAATGAATTTATTCTTAAGTTTTGTGATTCATGTGTACAAAATGAATCATTTCCAGCCGCTGTAGAAGGGTCCTAGTTATTGATGAAGTTGCATCACATTATGCATAGATATATCATCAAGGAGCATTTTTCTTAGCATGCTTCCAACGATATTTCCCATTTGAAACGTATGGTACTGGTGGTCCACGTTTCTTCCTGTTCCTGTGTTCCAGATGTCTCTGCGTTCTCTGCTCCATGGTAGGCCCAACCACTTTATGTTTTTGATCATTTTAATGTTTTTATGTTAAAATGATGAAAAGCATGAACAAAGACAAGAAGAATGATAATTCACTTTTATTGTTCTTTGGGACTCAGACATAAGTTCTGGCTGTGGAAGTACGATTAGTGATTAGTGATTAGTGCATAACTTGAGTACTTTTATAGCAAATGGAGCAAATATTTTGGTACGAGAAATGGTTCCATGAATGATTGGTACCCCTCTCTCCTTCCACTGATGAGATAGAAAATTGGGTGGGGGCTCCTATACAATTTTCAGCATAACTGAAAAACAAATCAAGCAAATGGAATCAAATTTGGCGTGCGAAGGTATTTCAACCTTCTCTTCTTTCATTGAGAAGGCGCTCACATAAATTTTTTTACACAGCTAGAGAATGTATCAAGCAAATGGAAGCTTGGTTTGAGAGGTTATTTTGATACGATAAATGGTTATATGCTTATTTGAGACTCCTTTCTGCTTCAATTTGGGAGCAAGGGAAGTTCCCATACAATTTTTTTGGATAAAGCAAGAACTTATGTAACATATGAAACCAGATATGACTTGAGAACAATCATACAATCGAGCAAATGGAACAGAATTTGGCATGGGGTGTATTTGAATACACGGAGTGTTTCTATGATAATTTGAGACCCAATCCTCTGTCCAGTTAAGGGATAGGTAAGAAGTAGGGGCTCCCATACAAATTTGATAGCATAGTTGGGAACTTATAAATCAAATGAAACCAAATTTGGCATGATATAGAATTTGAGCTCAAGGAATGTTTCTCCGGTGGTTTAAGACCCCTCGCTTCATTCAGTGGAACGATAAAAAGTTAGGAGGGGGTCACTCATATAATATACTAGCCGATCCCGTACGAACTTCGTTTCGCTTTAAATCATTGGTACGTCAAAATGAGTTTAGAAAATGAATTCGATACATTCTTTCGACAATTTTGGGGAAAAAGTGTTTAAAGTCGCTACTATTACTATTACTTGAAATTCAATTAACTGCCTCCAACAAAATTTTTGCACAAAACACTGAACTTTCAATGAAACCCTCTTTTTCTGTGCCATTTTTTATTTTCAAATTATTTGTAAAATAACGTCAGGAACTTGAAAACAGTGAACAGTTAATATAGACGTCCTTTTCGCCGACCCTTGACACGGAACATGCTACCTGGAGTCAATTGCTCATAGTCTATAACCCTCATCTGAACATTTTCATTTCTATCCGATGCATGATCACGACAATATCGCGAAAACAGTGAGCAACTAACATGGACGGCCTTTTTTTTACCACGATTCAAAACTTGACACCTGAAATCAATTATCTTTTCTGTTAAACTCCCATGTGTCAATTTTCATTACAATTCTATGATCAATCAAGAGAATATCGTAAAAACAGTGAACAGATAATAACCCCTTTTGCTGACCCCTGAGTCAAGATTTGAAACCTGAATGCAAAAGACCGTCCCACAAAACTCCTATGCGGAAATTTTCATCTCAATCCAATGTAGAATAACGTCAAAATCGCAAAAACATTAAAGTTGGGTATGGACGACTCCTTCATCCGACTTCTGATCCGCAATTTGAAACTTGAAATCGATTGCTCGTCCCTCAAAACACTCATGTGCTAATTTTCAGCACAATACGATCTATAATAACGCCAATATCGCAAAAACATTAAGCAGTGGATATGGACGACCCCTTTGGCCGACCCCTGATCCTAAATTTGATAACTGTAATCGATTGCTCGTCTCTCAAAACACTCATATGCAAATTTTCATCAAAATCCGGTGTATAATAACGCCAATATCGCAAAAACATTAATCAGTTGATATGAACGACCCTTTTGGCCGACCCCTGATCCTAAATTTGATAACTGTAATCGATTGCTCGTCTCTAAAAACACTCATGTGCAAATGTTCATCACAATCCAATGTAAAAAAAGCCAATATCGCAAAAACACTAATCAGTGGATATGGACGACCCCTTTTGCCGACCCCTAAGTCTAAATTTTATAACTGTAATCGATTGCTCGTCTCTCAAAACACTAATGTGCTATTTTTCATCACTATCCAATGTAAAATAAAGCCAATATCACAAAAACATTTATCAGTGAATATGGACGACCCCTTTGGCCGACCCCTGACCCTAAATTTGATAACTGTAATCGATTGTTCGACTCTCAAAACACTCATGTGCAAATTTTCATCACAATCCAATGTAAAATAACGCCAATATCGCAAAAACACTAATCAGTTGATATGGACGACCCCTTTTGCCGACCCCTGATCCTAAATTTGATAACTGTAATCGATTGCTCGTCTCTCAAAACACTCATGTGCAAATTTTCATCACAATTCGACGGAAAATAACGTCAATAACGTGAAAACAATATATGTTTTGTATGGACGACCCCCTTCAGAAAGGGTCGTCCAAAAATCTAAAAACATTTTTCATCATTCCTGGTCCTAATGAGCATCCATGCCAAATTTCAGATCTCTAGCTCTTAAGACGGCTGAGTCTATAGAGGACAAACAAACAAACAAACAAACAAACAAACATACAGATAATTGCTTAATATATATACTAGCTGATCCCATACGAACTCCGTTTCGCTTTCAACTTGGAATATGTCATGAACAGTTTGTATGAAAGTCAATTGTCAAGCATTTTCCAGATTCATTGTTAAGTAATAATTGCAAAAATATTGGATGATCACTTCGTCTGTCGTCTGCCACTAATAATGAAATCAGGAATCAAAAACCACGTGTATAAATTTCGACTAAATCATTGCATAACAACGCAATTATTGCCAAAAAGCTAAACCCCTTTCGGGGGCTATTATATAAACTTTGAAATCTGAAATTTATTGCCCTTCCCTCAAAACTCCCGTGTGCAAATTTTCAAAGCAATCCATTGTATAATAACGTCAATATTGCTAAAAACAGTGAAAAATTTATTTATATGGACGACCCCTTTCGTCGACCCCTGGCAAAATATTTGACATCTGAGATCGATTGTCCGTCCCTGAAAACTATCGTGTGGAAATTTTCATCCCAATCCGATGTATAATAATGTCGATATTGCTAAAATATTGAAAGGTTTATATGGACGACCCCCTTTGCCGGCCCCTTAAACTGAATTGAAAACCTGAAATCCATTGCTCATCTCTCAAAACCCTCGTGTACCAATTTTCGTCTGAATCCGATGTATAACAACGACAATATTGCATCAACAGTGAATAGTTAACATGGACGACCCCTTTGGCCGACCCCTGATTTTAGTTTGGATAAGTGAAATCAGTTATATGTCCCGAATAACTCCTATGTGCAAATTTTCATCCCAATCCGATGTATAAAAACGACAATATCACTAAGATACTGAAAATTTAATATGGACGGCCCCTTTTGCCGGCCCCTTACACTAAATTAGATACCTCATATCGATTGCACGTCACTCCAAACGGTCGTGTACCATTTTTCATCAGAATACGATGTATAATAACGTCAATATCGCAAAAACAGCGAACAGTTAATATGGACGACCCCTTTGGCTGTCCCCTTACACAAAATTTGACACCTGAAATCGATTGCTCGTCTTTCAACACACTCATGTGCCCATTTTCAACAGAATCCGACGAAAAATAACGTCAATATCGTGAAAACAATATTTGTCTTGTATGGACGACCCCCTCCGGAAGGGGTTATCCAAAAATCTGAAAACATTTTTCATTCTTCCTGGTCCTAATGAGTATCCATGCCAAATTTCAGCTCTCTAGCTCTTAAGACGGCTGAGTCTATAGAGGACAAACAAACAAACAAACAAACAAACAAACAAACAAACATACAGAAATTGCTTTTTATATATATAGATATAGATTTTTAAAAATTTCGATAACTAATCAAGAAAATGGAACCAAATTTGTATGGAGGAACATATTAGTGTACAGTAAGTATTTCTTTGGTGATTTGAGACCCCCTTCACCTACCAGAGGGAAGATATAAAGTGGGGAAAGGGTCACCCATTTTTTGAATTGCTTGAGAATTTATCGAGAATGGAACCGTCATATTCGGGGGGTCGTTTTAAAAATAGATACTCTGTCTCAGCCGATTAAGGCTTTACAGACTAAATAAATGACGTGGACAGCTTAAGATTACCATTTAACACCCAGTATCAAGATGGGAATCGAACCCATGCTATTAGTGATAAAGAAATGGGAGAGGACAATCTAACAATTTTAATAATAAGTCGAGAACGAATAGTTGAAATGGAGCCAAATATGGAATGGGTTCTTCAAATGATTCATTTTTCAAATTGTTCAAATTTTTCAAATTGTTATACTAATTCGATAAGGCCGGAACAAATTTATTTCTCTTTTTGTCGCCCCTTCTTTCGAAATATTCAACAACCCCGAAGGAGTTTGAACCATTTTTTTTTTAAATTTCGAAAAATTCATCAAATAGCGAAAGGTTACAAAAACAAAAATAAAATTTTGAAAAATCGAATTTTACCTTTTTAATATTCTTGGTTTTATTGAGTTTTTCGATGAAAAATTACTTGATTAAAAGATTTCGTGCTGTCATATAGAATGCAATTTTGTTACATACAAGCTTTCGTGCAATTTATTCGTATTTATTAGTTTTTGCATTTTTGTTAATATACAAAATATAAAATAATATTTATTTACAGTTTAAATGTATTCTTACTTCATTACTTGTAATCTTGAAAACCCACTTGAATTTAAGTTAGTAAATTATATAAAAAAAAATCATAATAATGAAAATAAAAATAATACTAGCGAAAATTTTATTTGGAAAAATTTCATTCAATTAAAAAGAAATATAGAAATCCAATCAGGATTTTACTTAATATCCTAGATTGCCCAGTTGACAAACGTTAAATCAAAAAAGGTGTTTTTTAGTAAAAATGTAAATTTATAATCTGTTTCAATAGCCTGATTCGGACGTTTTTTTGCTGTCATCAAAAATCGAAACAAATTTTAAAATCCAGGAAATCGGGTTAGCTGTTAAAACAAAAGCTATCCAGCGACGGAAACTTTCGAAACATTTGATTAGAAAACTCTCGCTCAAGATTCGAGCATTCTTCATGGCGGAATCTTCCAACATTTAGAATCGGCAGTTTGTTTACCATTCCCGGTGAGCCCGTTTCTCTCTGTAACTTTTTCCATATATTCAATGCGTTACAATTATACTATGGCCGTGTAAACAGGAAATAATTTTATAAAAAATATCTATAGCCTTGTTCAAAAGTCACACATGGAATAATTTTAAACTGTTTCATTTTTGCTCTATTTTTAAACTTTTCTTACAAACTTATTCACCAACTGCCATATCGATCATATAGTTTTCCCATGTAAAGTTCAAAGTTATGTACCAATCTATACATTACCTAGCAAACAAAAAATCGGATTAAAAATGATAGATTCAGTCATTAATAATCATAAATCGAATCGCTATTCCTACTAAATAAGTAAACGATCGTAAAAATGGCAACTTGAAGTCGGTTTAAATCGGATATGATAAAAAGTCTGCCATCTTTGCAAATCTGTTCTCCCGCACGAAATTAAAATGTAAGTATCTGCAAGTAGCAGTGCAGCCAGATTACAGAAAATCAGATGATAAGGAGTGTATTCGAAAAAACTGCAACACTTTGTTCTGTTAATAACTTCTGCATGCATGGATGAAAACCAATGAAATTTTCAACTCACCTACCCACCAATGCACACTGGTATAGAACATCAATCTAGCGGAACTAAATTAATAGCGCCCATGGATGAAAAGATAGACTTTTGATGTCTTCGACAGTATTGCATAATTTTATAAGGCGCATACTTTGAAATAAAATATAGAGTCGAGGGGTCCACCAAAAGCAAGATGAATATGCTACCTTTTTTGTTAAGCATTTTAGAGCTTTGGGTTTTTCTATAAAGTTGTTTATCTTAACAAAATACATAACTTTGCTGAACAAGTCAAAATTCTACAATTTCATTCTAAGGAGTAACAATGAAATTAAAAATAAAACCTTGAAAAAACAGTTTTTTAAATCTGGATCGTTGTAGGTAAGGCAAAACCATTTTCAGTCTTCGAAACAAAGTTGAAAAAAATTAAGATCTACAATCTTTTAGTACATTACGATGTGTTTTGAAATTGCTGAAGCGCTGTAGAAAGCATTTAGTGAAATATATTAACGATTTTCAAAGAGAAGTTTATCAAATTGCGCAAATTTTCGCACCATCAGCCAATGTGGATTTTATTTTTGGTGTTAAGAGGAATCATTATCAATAAAAACTAGTGTGGAACTCGGTGGAACTCGCAGCAATTTTAAGATTCAAAATCTAGTTTTTTTTCTAAAATATCCCTTTTTTAGACACTTTATTAGATTCTTAGTTTATTTGATGCAATGAACTTGCAGAATTTAATTTATCAATAGAATCTGTTCTAGTACATCATTATATAAATGATATCTGTAACACGTGAAAGTGATTTAACTCCAAAAGTAAAGTAGCTTTCAGCTTTCAGTAGCTGGTGGCAGGCCAATTTTTGCTCTATTTAACGGAAAAAATACTTTTGAGATAATAAGTTTTCGTTGGATTACAAACTCAATTTGAGTAAAGGAACTATGATCATTTTGAAACCAGAGCTGTCAACACGTTGATATACACCATTTATTCCTGACCGAAGCAAATGTTGCAAAAACAAGTGTCTAAAAAAGTGATATTTAGGAACAAAACACTAGATTTTGGTTCTTAAAACTGCTCCGAGTTCCACGCTAGTTTTATATGGTAATGATTCCTCTTAATACCAAAAATAAAATCCAAATTGGCTGATGGTGCGAAAGTTTGCGCAATTTGATAAACTTCTCTTTGAAAATCGTTAATATATTTCACTAAATGCTTTCTACAGCGCTTCAGCGCTTTCAAAACACATCGTAATGTACTAAAAGATTGTAGATCTTAACTTTTTTCAACTTTGTTTCGAAGACTGAAAATGGTTTTGCCTTACCTACAACGATCCAGATTAAAAAAAACTGTTTTTTCAAGGTTTTATTTTTAATTTCATTATAACTCCATAGAATGAAATTGTAGAACTTCGATTTGTTCAGCAAAGTTATGTATTTTGTTAAGATAAACAACTTTGTAGAAAAAACCAAAGCTCTAAAATGCTTAACAAAAAAGGTAGCATTTTTATCTTGCTTTTGGTGGATCCCTCGACTCTATATTTTATTTCAAAGTATGCGCCTTATAAAATTATGCAATACTGTCGAAGACATCAAAAGTCTATCTTTTCATCCATGGGCGCTATTAAATTAGTTCCGCTAGATTGATGTTTTATACCAGTGTGCAATGTAATGATTACGTGTGCAAATTTTTGTGACGTTCTGTCAAGTGGTTTTTGAGGTATCCTCCAATACAGAAGGTAATTGAATAATTTGTTTGGGCAGAATCACGAAAAATTCAAGAAAGTCCCAGCAAAAGACCGGAAACAGCTGGAAATCAACTATTCGACTAAAGTTTATATTTAAGGAGTTCAAGAGGATCTAAAAGCTTTCTGATTCATTTCAATTTTCACTATTCATGAGATTCTATAAAGGTAGGGAATATAAGAGGTTTTTTCAAGAGAAAATTTAAAATTTTGATTGAGAAAGTGACAACAACTTTTTTACTAGTTCATCTAGCTGAAAAAAAGAACGCTTGAATTTATTTCTGCAAGAAAAAAAAAGCTGCCCACCGATAAAATAAACAAAATACGATGGTCTAATCGTACCCAAAAATAAGAACCGCTAGCTTGGAGATATTTTGAAAAATTACGTGAAGGACTGCAAAGTAAAAGCTGCAAATCAATCAGTGATACATAAATATTGACAATTTGAATGGCTAAAAATACAAAGAATGTTACCTCCAAATGTGATCTTTTTCCCTAAATAAAACTTCCGTAAATCCTACAAAGTTAATACTATGTTTTGGTTGGACCTGGAATTATGTAAATACTCGAAATCGGAGGTGGAGTGATTAAAAGTCAAATATTTTGTTTTTGAGTCAAAGGAGGACAATCTGCTGGGAATTGTCATAACTTCGATTTAATTAAAAGTTTTGAATAGTTTTGAAAGTCAAGCTTCAGGAAAAGATAAAATTAAAAAAAGACTAGATTTGGAAAAAGGTGCTTCATAATATGCATAGTGCGCCCAAAAATTAAAGTTGATGAACTTTTTCATTGGACGCTATCTCAAAAACCACTTGACAAAACGTCACAAAAATAAAAATAAATGGACATTAGATTACTAGGTTGCTTCACTAAAAATTTAATCAATTTCCATTCATGCATTCAAAAGTTATTTTTTTTATTCAATTGGTTGTACAAAACCATTTCAACTATATTTTTTTCCTTGGGAAAGTATGGTTGAGGTCTACAAAAAACTCCATCTAAATTTAAAAAACATAACAGGTGCTGGACGAGTATCATTCGTTTTGTCCCGATTCAACCCATTTTCCGTTAACTAATTTTTTTTTTCGCTTTTTCATTATTATTTAACTAGATAAATTTCGAATGAACCATCCTGAGACATTTCTTCACCTTTAGAAAAAAAAAAGTTTCTCCCACCCATTTGTTTCCGGACAATTTTTTTTAACTTTCAAAGAGATTTTCGAGCCCTTCTCGAGGGATTTTCCTCCCTCAGTTGATATCAATGGCCGGAAGAATATCAACCGGAGAAGGTTTATCCAGTTCCACCCCCGGTCGGTCGACGGAAACGCAGAAAAACGTTCTCCTGTCGGTTTCGGTTGAAGAAGTCATAAAAAAAAGTGGTAGAAAATTGATAAACATCTTTTGAGGTGGTTTTGTACAACGTTTGTGGATTTTTTTAAAGCGGGCGAAGTTTTTATTTTTTTGTTTTTGTTTTTCAGTGTTGATATTTTTTAATTTTTTTAATTTACAACATACCATTATGGCTGCGATTCAGTAATCAACACATTGCTTTTAGTGAATCCTTACCTGTGAAAGAGAAAGAGAAAAAAGGTTAGTAAAATTTTTAAAACTTTAAAATTTCAAAATTCAAACCGTAGCTTACGATGAAATGATAAGCGGTTTCACAACTATAAATTTGACTCACCGAAACTACATATCTACATATATGTAGTTATGCAGTTCAAGCTATTTCTCTTTTAGCTATTTTCTCCATCGGTAAAAAAAAATACTAAATATGAGCAGTATTTGGCAATGCAAGTGCCATTCCGATTTTCCCATCTTGCTACTATTCCTTCGATTGTTGATAGCGCCATAACAATGAAAAATATGGATCCTTTTTTTTCGTGGAACCCAAAAGGAATACGGAATATTTTTTCCTTCATGTCGGATTCGGATCGAAACCATTTTTTGTTCAATTTTTCAGCTGCAGCTTGGGAAAAATTATGCTTGCTGCAAAAAGCTCAACACATTTGCAACGAAAACGACTTTCGGTTTGGACGTGATTCCATTTGAAAGTTTTAAACCAACTTTCCAGAACAGAAAACAGTCAGGAGTTTTTTGATATTCTAATACATAAACAGATTATCTCCAAGCTAAAAAAAAACTAATGCATAGAATAAAGCTTCATTTATCGATGATAATTTTTTATTATTCTTTACTTAAATTACTTGATCATTAGCAATCAATAAGCATCAGCATTCAGCAATAAATTTCAATGATACTTCATACTCTTGTTTGTGAAACACATCCTCAGATTTTTTCTGCTTTCAACTCCCAACGCTAGCAAAATTGTACATCTCATAGAGTACCATTCATTTAAAAATTACAACCGAACAAAAATTACGACGATTATCCATGATCTGGAAGATTTTTGCATTCGTATGAGCACATTTCTATTCTGTTTTTTCAAGAGAATCAAATTATTTTTGGTAATATTATATCAGGTATCAAAAAGTCAAATTTCAAAATATTTTTTTGACCAAAAATTTGAATCTTATTTCGAAACTCGCTGTTAAGACCTTTTCGAAAAAGAGGTCCAACCGTTTGTGCTGAACATCGGGTGTCGAACGCAAAACATGGATAAACTACAAACACTGCACGGTTCATTGAGCACAAGCCCAACCGCACATAAAATTAAACCGCAAATCTCGATGCAAAATATTGGAAGGATGCAACTAGGGGGAAAAAATGAAGTCGGTTGCTGGTACAAGTGCATTTGAAAATTAAACATCGAATGTAGGGGCATCTTGTTGGTGGCAAAAGTGAAATTACCGAAGGATTTGTGTAATTTTTTTTATCTAGATATAACATCATTATTTTTAATGGAAAAACGTTAACTATTTAACGAATTCTCAATATCTCAGTTCAATTTTTGGGTTAAAAACCATGCACTTGAAAATGCTATTTTGATATATTTTCTTTATTTTTTTAAGAAGGTGCGAATCTTGTGAGAAATTTTGTACATGAAAGAGAGCAATACTGATACTAGTACTTAAATGTTTTTTCTCGACTTTCTTGCCTCCGAACTCTCAGCTCTGAATTCTGTTGATTTTCGATTCAGAACTTTCAATTTTTAATTTACGTCTACCATTTCTTGAATCTCGATTCTCAAAACACTTCTCCAAGATCTAATTTATCAAATTGAACTCTGAACTCTCAATATTCGACGATCGATCCAGGACTTAAAAATCTCGATTTTCAAAAATTGATACTCGACTTTTACCTCACATATCTCGATCAACGATTATCGAATGGAATCTATCGATTCTCGAATCTCGATTCTCGAATCTCGATTCTCGAATTTCGATTCTCGATTCTCAATTCTCGATACTCGATTTTCGATTCTCGATTTTCGATTCTCGATTCTCGATTCTTGATTTTCGATTCTCGATTCTCGATTCTCGATTCTCGATTATCGATTCTTGATTGCAGATTCTCGATTCTCCATTTTAAAAATTTTGACAATTTGACAATTTTAACAATTTTGACAATTTTGACAATTTTGACAATTTTGAAAATTTTGACAATTTTGAAAATTTTGACAATTTTAAAAATTTTGACAATTTTGACAATTTTGACAATTTTGACAATTTTGACAATTTTGACAATTTTGACAATTTTGACAATTTTGACAATTTTGACAATTTTGACAATTTTGACAATTTTGACAATTTTGACAATTTTGACAATTTTGACAATTTTGACAATTTTGACAATTTTGACAATTTTGACAATTTTGACAATTTTGACAATTTTGACAATTTTGATAATTTGGCAATTTTGACAATTTTGACAATTTTGAAAATTTTGACAATTTTGACAATTTTGACAATTTTGACAATTTTGACAATTTTGACAATTTTGACAATTTTGACAATTTTGACAATTTTGACAATTTTGACAATTTTGACAATTTTGACAATTTTGACAATTTTGACAATTTTGACAATTTTGACAATTTTGACAATTTTGACAATTTTGACAATTTTGACAATTTTGACAATTTTGACAATTTTGACAATTTTGACAATTTTGACAATTTTGACAATTTTGACAATTTTGACAATTTTGACAATTTTGACAATTTTGACAATTTTGATAATTTGGCAATTTTGACAATTTTGACAATTTTGACAATTTTGACAATTTTGACAATTTTGACAATTTTGACAATTTTGACAATTTTGACAATTTTGACAATTTTGACAATTTTGACAATTTTGACAATTTTGACAATTTTGACAATTTTGACAATTTTGACAATTTTGACAATTTTGACAATTTTGACAATTTTGACAATTTTGACAATTTTGACAATTTTGACAATTTTGACAATTTTGACAATTTTGACAATTTTGACAATTTTGACAATTTTGACAATTTTGACAATTTTGACAATTTTGACAATTTTGACAATTTTGACAATTTTGACAATTTTGACAATTTTGACAATTTTGACAATTTTGACAATTTTGACAATTTTGACAATTTTGACAATTTTGACAATTTTGACAATTTTGACAATTTTGACAATTTTGACAATTTTGACAATTTTGACAATTTTGACAATTTTGACAATTTTGACAAATTTGACAAATTTGACAATTTTGACAATTTTGACAATTTTGACAATTTTGACAATTTTGACAATTTTGACAATTTTGACAATTTTGACAATTTTGACAATTTTGACAATTTTGACAATTTTGACAATTTTGACAATTTTGACAATTTTGACAATTTTGACAATTTTGACAATTTTGACAATTTTGACAATTTTGACAATTTTGACAATTTTGACAATTTTGACAATTTTGACAATTTTGACAATTTTGACAATTTTGACAATTTTGACAATTTTGACAATTTTGACAATTTTGACAATTTTGACAATTTTGACAATTTTGACAATTTTGACAATTTTGACAATTTTGACAATTTTGACAATTTTGACAATTTTGACAATTTTGACAATATTGACAATTTTGACAATTTTGACAATTTTGACAATTTTGACAATTTTGAAAATTTTGACAATTTTGACAACTTTGTAACTTCAAAACGTCAGGGACCCGAATGCCAAAAAAGGTCCTAAATAAAAAAAAAAAAAAAAAAAAAAAATTTTGACAATTTTGACAATTTTGACAATTTTGACAATTTTGACAATTTTGACAATTTTGACAATTTTGACAATTTTGACAATTTTGACAATTTTGACAATTTTGACAATTTTGACAATTTTGACAATTTTGACAATTTTGACAATTTTGACAATTTTGACAATTTTGACAATTTTGACAATTTTGACAATTTTGACAATTTTGACAATTTTGACAATTTTGACAATTTTGACAATTTTGACAATTTTGACAATTTTGACAATTTTGACAATTTTGACAATTTTGACAATTTTGACAATTTTGACAATTTTGACAATTTTGACAATTTTGACAATTTTGACAATTTTGACAATTTTGACAATTTTGACAATTTTGACAATTTTGACAATTTTGACAATTTTGACAATTTTGACAATTTTGACAATTTTGACAATTTTGACAATTTTGACAATTTTGACAATTTTGACAATTTTGACAATTTTGACAATTTTGACAATTTTGACAATTTTGACAATTTTGACAATTTTGACAATTTTGACAATTTTGACAATTTTGACAATTTTGACAATTTTGACAATTTTGACAATTTTGACAATTTTGACAATTTTGACAATTTTGACAATTTTGACAATTTTGACAATTTTGACAATTTTGACAATTTTGACAATTTTGACAATTTTGACAATTTTGACAATTTTGACAATTTTGACAATTTTGACAATTTTGACAATTTTGACAATTTTGACAATTTTGACAATTTTGACAATTTTGACAATTTTGACAATTTTGACAATTTTGACAATTTTGACAATTTTGACAATTTTGACAATTTTGACAATTTTGACAATTTTGACAATTTTGACAATTTTGACATTTTTGACAATTTTGACAATTTTGACAATTTTGACAATTTTGACAATTTTGACAATTTTGACAATTTTGACAATTTTGACAATTTTGACAATTTTGACAATTTTGACAATTTTGACAATTTTGACAATTTTGACAATTTTGACAATTTTGACAATTTTGACAATTTTGACAATTTTGACAATTTTGACAATTTTGACAATTTTGACAAATTTGACAAATTTGACAAATTTGACAAATTTGACAATTTTGACAATTTTGACAATTTTGACAATTTTGACAATTTTGACAATTTTGACAATTTTGACAATTTTGACAATTTTGACAATTTTGACAATTTTGACAATTTTGACAATTTTGACAATTTTGACAATTTTGACAATTTTGACAATTTTGACAATTTTGACAATTTTGACAATTTTGACAATTTTGACAATTTTGACAATTTTGACAATTTTGACAATTTTGACAATTTTGACAATTTTGACAATTTTGACAGTTTTGACAATTTTGACAATTTTGACAATTTTGACAATTTTGACAATTTTGACAATTTTTGCCGTTTAGTTGCTGTTTTTACTTTTTTCAGTTTTTAACAATTTTTTTTATTTCAAATTTCAAATTATGTTCCTCCTTTTCTTTGACACTCATGTTTCTCTAAAGTTATTAGTCATCTTTAACATTTGATAATCTTCCTTAAAACCATTTTTTTTTAAATTGACAGTGAAAGAATTCAACTCAAGGCACCTGCAAAATTTATAAGCAATAATTCCTGAATAAAATCATCAATCATATTTGTTTCCCACAATAATTATGGTCATTAAAACCAAGACTTATTAAAAGGATTACTGCTACTGAGCTGGTGATTATCATAATAAATCGAATCAGGGCTGCATCAGAAAACACAATTAGTCTTTCTTTTTTTAATGTCGCCCAGAGTTTGCCTCAAACCACATTTTTCACTCATGATTTTTTTTTCTCATGCACCCAGCAAATCGATTCCATAAATCAACCGTAGAAATCTCACTCGAATAAGATATGAAGTTGTCACCCGGCAGCAACACAGATAAATCCCAGCGAATATTATGGCTGTCGCTGCAAATAACAATATATTTGCAGCTGATTTTCCACCAGCGAGTTTTCCCCCTGCGTTTCTCTCCCTTCTGGAGGAGGCATTAAGCAAATAAAATAAATGGACTAGATTTTTTCCCACCAACAACCATCACTGATATCTGAGCCGGAGTTCGTCCTTGCCGATTGCTAGCTTGCTTATGGTACAGTGCCAAACTTCTTCATTGGAGGAGTCTCTCTGTTCGGGAAACGGAGACAATTTATGCAGTCACGAAGACGTCGTTTGGCGGGTGCATTTTCCGAAGGGACTACCCTATGTGTCGTCCTTGGAAAAAAATGCAATCCCACTCCCCCAACTCAAACATCAACTTGGGTCCAGAGTTGCCAGTGTGTATTTTTAAACCACAATTTGAGTACTTTTTGGCAAAAATCGAGCAGAATTTTTCAATGAAAACTGGCAACACTGCCAACTATCGCTGAGCACACAATTCTAAGTGCTGTTGATATTTTCTCGCCGCAAACTTGTCGCCATTTTGTTTTGGCTCGTGTGGTGCCAAAGCATACGAAAAAAAAAATGGAAAAACCTTCCCATCGATGGCACCCGGGGATAATATTGCAGCAAGTTTTCCTTCGACTTTCAGTCAATTTTTGCGGGCACTAACAACGATGATAATGCACACACTAACTTGCAGAAAAGGGTGGCAAAGGTAATGTTTCTCGGAAAACTGAAAGCAATCCAAGCAGGAGAAAGTAGATCACGTTCTCACCACAAATCAACAGATTCCTTCTTTTCCATTAGCAAGTTGCAACTTTTCTTTTTTTTTTGTTTACCTAAAATTCATCCATTCCAAAAGGTTGATGGTTGGTTTTTCTTTACTTTTCTGGTTCGGTTTCTTTTTAAATTTCCATTGGCGCATCAAATGTTCAAACAAAGAAAAAAAT
The DNA here is from genome assembly GCF_029784155.1 of Uranotaenia lowii. Lineage (NCBI taxonomy): Eukaryota > Metazoa > Arthropoda > Insecta > Diptera > Culicidae > Uranotaenia > Uranotaenia lowii. The sequence goes on from NC_073693.1 coordinate 48,255,727, forward strand.
AAACCAAAACAGCTGAGAGTGCATCCCAGCAGAGTCCCTTACATCGCCATTCGAGCAAGCAGCGAGTTATGGCTCGGTACCAAATGCATTTGCAAACTGCAATTTTGAGCGAATAATGAGCTTATTAGTGTCTGGTTTGGGTTGATTTACTGCTGGCTGTGGTTAAAACAGAGATTTTTTATAATTTTTAAAATCGAATTAACGAGTTAATTTAATTTTAAAGAAAACCTATGATCAAGAAATTGAGGGGTTAAAACTTTGTCATTCAATATTTTTTAATTAAAAATGGCGTTATGTATGATAAAATATTGATAAGATTTTAATTGTAAAAACTGTCTAAATGGTCACATTTGATAAACTTCACAAAATTACCAAAATTGTCAAAATTGTCAAAATTGTCAAAATTGTCAAAATTGTCAAAATTGTCGAAATTGTCAAAATTGTCAAAATTGTCAAAATTGCCAAAATTGTCAAAATTGTCAAAATTGTCAAAATTGTCAAAATTGTCAAAATTGTCAAAATTGTCAAAATTGTCAAAATTGTCAAAATTGTCAAAATTGTCAAAATTGTCAAAATCATCATAATTGTCAAAATTGTCAAAATTGTCAAAATTGTCAAAATTGTCAAAATTGTCAAAATTGTCAAAATTGTCAAAATTGTCAAAATTGTCAAATTTGTCAAAATTGTCAAAATCAAAATCGTCAAAATTGTCAAAATTGTCTAAATTGTCAAAATTGTCAAAATTGTCAATATTAACAATATGATAAAATTGTCCAATGTTTTTGTTTAGAGATTAATGTTATTTCCGAAATCTGGAAACTTTCTGTCCAACTGACTGGCGCCAATTGTGCTTTCTTTAGTTTGTGGCCAGAAATGTATCCAGTAGGATTTCTTGCTTCTTCAAAACATAATAATGGGATAACTAAACATAAATTGGATCACCTTGCGGCAGAGCAACCCAACAACAACGGTCGAGTTATTCGATGGTTGGTTGCTACACTTCTCTTGGCTCATGTTTGCTTAGAAACGCAATATCAGCTACCCAGCAAATGGCACAGTGGGTGAAATACTTACTTTAATCTCAGGCCATTCATATTGGGAAAATTATTTTGACTAATAAATCAGGAGTTCAAATTCCATAGTTCATAGTCTCGAACATATAATATGAAAAGTAGACAGCACCCGTTCGTTTCCTTTCGTTTCGTTCAGTTGATGGCAAGGTTAGTTTAAAATTCAAACCTCAAACCTGTTCGTTCGGGGCAGCGACGTTTGTTTATTTGTTTGTTTGTCTGTTAGCCTGCATAGTTTGCTTTTCTCTTCGACACTTCCGGCAGCTCAGGGTTTTTCCTTCTGAGCTGAGCTGGGCTGATACTTCAGCCTGGAGGAGTCGGGCGTTATGATTATCCGATTACCTACAACACCTTTCTCCATTGGATTCGAAGCACATCCTCGGCACGGCACCAATCAGGATTATACAGATTGGAAAAAAGACGATATTATGGCAAAAGATATCCTGCCTTCAGCCTAGGAGCCAACGCGGCGCATTTGAATAAAGATGATGGTGATGAGGTTGCTTTCGTGGAAGGTGACCTTCTTTCTCTCCGTCTTTCTTTCGTTTTTGTTTACTAAGATATTCACTAGCTTTTTGCTGGAAATCGTGCACCAGTAGTTAGAGGTCGGAATTTAATTGAAACACAAACTTTTACCCGAATACCTGCCTCTATTGGAGTCTGCTTTGCTTTGAACCAATTATCGAGTTAGAGGTGTGAAATGTGCATCTCGGTAGAGGCTAGACCTTCTTTGTAAATATGCGCTTGAACCGCATTTGGGAAGCAAATAGTGCAATTGATTCGGTTGATATTTCTCAAACACACTGTAAAATTGTAAGTCCACTATGGAGTCTTCATTCAAAAACTCCATTGGAAGTAGCTGGAATTTACCCATATTTTTCTGCTCTTTAGTTGAAACATCTCATAGTACCGTAAAACGGCGTTAGATTGATCACTGTTTTCAATATTTTTCGATTATTTTCCCTGTTAAGGGGAATGTGGCATGTTTCATAATTTTGAAACGAGTACTGGACTCCTTTGAACGTGAAACATGGTTGCAGAAATTTATAAGACTACTTTAAACATGATTTAAAAATCGATTTTGTCTTTGTTTAGAATTTGATGCTTTGGGGTAACATTGATCTATATCTCGACGGTTTTAACAAGTTTTTTTGATCATAAAGGATAAAAAACACATTCATATTTAACATTTACAAATGCTAGTTTATCAATTGCTAAGGCAGTTCGGAACATACACAAATGATATAAAATTAATCATGAAATTCTTCAAAATTGAACATAACACATTCGGTGGCTCAATGATACTAAATTTGTAAGTTTTTGTCTGGTGAATTCTGAGGTATACAATGCTAAATATCGGTGTTTATTGGTTTAGATTTTTTCGCGGTCCAAGAAAAACAACATCGCGGCCCTTAATGTGTTAAGGCCGAACAACAATTAAAATCGGAAGATGGACAATGATGCTGCATAAATTAAGGGGCTTAAGTTTTTAACGCTACTTATAAGATTTTAACAACAACAACAAATTTGCATTCATTTAATGACCTGGGCCCTCGCATTATTCCCCTTCAATGTTTTTCATCAAACTTTACCATGCGACATAATTCAACCATGTGACATAATTGGGCAATGTAACATAATCCGATCGTAGATCATAATCCGACCATGTGAAATAAACCATGCAGCATAATCAAACCATGTGACAAAATCTGTCCATGCAACATAATTCGACCATGTATTATAATCGTATATGTGAAATAATCCAAATGTGTGACAAAGTCTGACCTTGCAACATAATCGACCAAACGACATAATCCTATCATGCAACATCATCGGACCATGACACATTATCCTATCATGTGACATGATCCGACTTTGAAACATAATCGGACCATGTGACATAATCCGACCATGCAACAAAATCGACCATGTGACATAAACCTTTCATGCATCAGCATCGGACCATGCAACATAATCCTACCATGTAACAAAATCAGACCATGCAACATAATCGGACCATGTGACATAATCCAACCATGCATCCTTATCGGACCATGTGACAAAATCCGATCATGCAATATAATCGACCATGTGACAATCCTATCACGTAACATAATCAGACCACGTGACATAATCCGAACATGCAACACTGCCCATATTTGATAAACGGTCTAATGTGCCATGAACACCAATGCGAGAAAAACGCAAAATCAATGTTTTAACAATTTTTCTGCATCCTGATACTCAGAATAAGGTAGATTAATGTGCATAACAATCATTGTAGGTGTAGCACATAGGCGGTTGAGTTAAATTGCAAATTTAGATAAAGAATTTATGAAAAAAATTAATTTCAATCTCAGTAGCCACTTTATCAAATATAACGTGAACTAAACTTGACAAATAGCTCTGAATTTGCCTGATGTGCATACGTTTTCAAATATTGCTGCGATTACTCACGCCCATAACCACCCAGCCACAAGACCACAACAAGAAGGGATTAGAAAAATTTCTATAAGAAGACACCGGTTGCTGCGAATGATGATTCAACACATCATGCACATTAGACAATTTATCAAATATATTGCACATTAGACAAATTTTCTTTAGGGTTGTATGCCTCCACCAATGGATTTTTTGAAAAATGAATGAAGTAGGGATATTATATAGAGTATAAGCTATCAAATGACACAATTTTCTCCATTTTGGAAAAAATGACATATTAGACCGTTTATCAAATATGGGCAGAACATGACTTAATCCGTTTATGCAAAATAATCGGACCATGTGACATAGTCGGAACGTAATGCGACCATGCAACATAATCTGACCATGCAACATAATCGGACCATGTAACATAATCGACCATGTGACAAAATCTGACCATGCAACACAATCCGATTATGCAACATAATCTACCATGCAAAATTATCTGACCATGTGACATAATCCAACCATGCATCATCATCGAACCATGTAACATAATCCGACCATGCAACATAATCGGACCATGTGACATAATCCGACCATGCAACATAATCGGACCATGTAACATAATCCTACCTTGCAACATAATCTGACCATGCAACATAATCGGACCATGTCACATAATCCGACCATGCAACATAATCGGACCATATGACATAATCCGACCATGCAACATTATCGGACCATGCAACATAATCCGATCTTGCATCATCGTCGAACCATGTAACATAATCCTACCATGCAACATAATCTGACCATGCAACATAATCAAACCATGTGACATAATAGACCATGTGACAAAATCTGACCATGCAACATAATCCGATCATGCAACCGAATCGACCATGTAACATTATCTGACCATGCAACATAATCGACCATGTGACATAATCTGACCATGTGACATAATACATTATGCATTTGAAACATGGTATAATTTTCATGATGACAATAAATCTCTATTTCCTTATTAAAAACTAAGGATTCAACCAATATGTATTTGTCAACTATACTCGACAACGAGCACGTGGAGACAAGTATTTTCTGTCTAAGTTAGAAGTATGTACCTCAATTAGGCTTCAAGATGTAGTATTTTGTATATGGAAGCATTTACCCCATTTAACCCTAGAACTCTCAACAAGGAAGAAGAGCAGCGTATCAAAATTTTGCTCGCGCATCGCGAAAATTCTAACAACTCGCACGCAAAGCTGGCAAAATTTCTAAAAATTGCCAAACCAACCGTTACAAATGTAATTAAAGTGTTTGGGGAACGTTTGTCGACAGCCAGGAAGTCTGGATCGGGGAGAAATCGAAAACCGGAAGCCGCTACAACCGTGCATCGAGCCAAAAATCGAACCGGACTATCGACTTACAAGAAGTTAGTGACTCCAAATCGCGATGATAAACAAAAAACGACGGCCAAAGCGCGATCCCGGAGGCTGCACACGATGATGCTGACGAAGTTTGACTGCGTGGTAATGGACGACGAAACCTACGTCAAAGCCGACAACAAGCAGCTTCCAGGACAGGAGTTTTATACGGCAAAAGGAAGGGGAAAGGTAGCAGATATTTTCAAGCACATGAAACTGTCAAAATTCGCGAAGAAATATCTGGTTTGGCAAGCCATCTGTACCTGTGGCTTGAAAAGCAGCATTTTCATATCTTCCGGGACTGTCAACCAAGAAATTTACGTGAAATAGTGTGTGAATAAACGTCTGCTGCCTTTCCTGAAGAAACACGGTTGTTCCTTACTGTTTTGGCCGAATTTGGCATCTTGCCATTACGGTTAAAAGGCCATGGAGTGGTACGCTGCCAATAACGTGCAGGGAGTTCCCAAGGACAAGAACCCTCCCAACACGCCAGAGCTCCGCCCAATTGAGAAATACTGGACTATTGTCAAGCTGAACCAAAAGAAGACCAAGAAAACGGCCTACGAATGACTTGAATATTATTTTTAATTGAACTAATGTAAAGGAAGATTTTCAAGAACACGATGAAAGCTTATTTTCAGAATATTTGAAATTGTGTTAAATTTGTAAAATTAAAAATTCTATAGGAACCCGTTTAAGTTTTCATAGCTTGGAATTTATGTATCTTCAATACCTTCTTAAGTTGAATAATTTTGATGACAGCTTTAATGAAAACTCTGCTTCTTTTCAATATCAAAGCCGTTCCCCAAATACTCCATAAAAGTCGTAGCGGCATAAGAAAACTATCACCCCAACGCAACGACTACTTCAAAGGCACCCTAATCGAAAGATGCCAACCACAGCATATTGAATATGGAGATTGGCATCCGTCTATAAAGACAAAGATAGAAAGACAGAATGAGAGAGAAATAGAGTGAAAAAGGGGAAAACCACATGTTGGACCCGATACTAACAAACCTTCGACCGTCAATGGGGCTGAAGCTGGGTAGCTTGTTTGTTTTTCTTGTATGACGTTGAACAGATCGGTGAGGCGTTTTCAACACTAACTTTAATTCTCGGAAGCTGCCTCTGGATGCTGGCAATTTTTGGCATGTAGGATGCCAGCCAATCCTTCGAGGAGAGAATCCTTTCAAGGAAGGGTAGACAATAATGGTCTTATGGAAATTACACACGCTCGATATTGAATAGGATTCAGTAATCGAAAATTTAAATGATCCAATTTCTGTGCATTGACGAGTTTAGATAGGAGAGAAGACTAGCTTTTATGATAGGAGTACTTTTCTCGGTATTTTAATCCGGCCATAGACATAAAAATCCAATAGAAAAAGGATTTGTGCACAAAAAATTCCAGTTTAAATAAATGAGCTCTTTTCAACGTCAGTTTACAGAGAGAGAGCTTTGCGATATCAGGATAAGCAAGAAATCAGAGACAATAAAAAACTTTGAATTGTAGGTATTTTGAATTTATATTCATTTTGAAATCTGTACTTTTTTCCGAAAGTTTAAGTTCACCAGAAACGAATTCCAGAAACGCTCTAAATAAATCAAATCTTTTCCTACATATCAAAACCCTTTGGCTAAAATTAAGCTCCAGGCAACATCAAGAATGCATGAATCATTCCTTTCCAAAAACCGAGGAATGAAAATTCAAACAAACCCCGTTTGTTCTCGTCCCTTACCCCACCGAATGAAAGAAAAAAAAGTAAAGAAAACACGTGCGAAAATTGGCCGGGAGTAATTTTATCCGAAACTGCATCGCCACTCCATAACTATCTCAACACACCCGAACCCGGAATTTTCAGCCGGCTCCTCAAATATTTATAGACAGCTCGAGGAAATGTAAAACGAATCGAGAGAATCATCACACAGATTCGGGCTAGAAAGAAAGGGTGATATAAAGGTATATTTAGAGACGCTCATATCTGTTCCAGGTCGATTTATTCATTCTGCTTCTTGCTATCTGTTTTTCATTCGGCGGCTACTGAATTTCCCAACCAACTTGAAAGGTTGGACCAGCAGCAGCCAATTTGCCTCGATGGGTTGATTTCTAATGCAATCAAGAGAATTCAGAATGTAATATTAAGTATCTGGCTGTCTAATAAAAGTTTTAACTTTAAGTAAAACAAAAACAAACCACGATAAGAAATGTTTTAGAGAGAACATATCTTGAAAAGGTGAAATAATTAGGCACAAAACTGACAAAAGCTCAAAACTTTGCAAAGTAAACAAAATTCACGGAATATTCCAAATATTCAAAGATGCCAAAATATCAGAGATATCAAAAATAAATATCTGTTTGCCCTGATCAAATTCTACAATCTTATTTCGACAACTTCCCCTTTCGATTTTAACCAAAAACTCAAAGAAAAAAATAAAAGGATTTAGAAATGTTTAACTACAAATTTGAAAAACTTGTTACGACCAAAAGTATTTAAAAAATGTCGAACACGTACAAAAATGTCAAAAATATCAAAAATGTCAAAAATATCAAAAATATCAAAAATATCAAAAATTTCAAAATGTCAAAAATGACAAAAATGTCAAAAATGTCAAAAATGTCAAAAATGTCAAAATTGTCAAAATTGTCAAAATTGTCAAAATTGTCAAAATTGTCAAAATTGTCAAAATTGTCAAAATTGTCAAAATTGTCAAAATTGTCAAAATTGTCAAAATTGTCAAAATTGTCAAAATTGTCAAAATTGTCAAAATTGTCAAAATTGTCAAAATTGTCAAAATTGTCAAAATTGTCAAAATTGTCAAAATTGTCAAAATTGTCAAAATTGTCAAAATTGTCAAAATTGTCAAAATTGTCAAAATTGTCAAAATTGTCAAAATTGTCAAAATTGTCAAAATTGTCAAAATGGTCAAAATTGTCAAAATTGTCAAAATTGTCAAAATTGTCAAAATTGTCAAAATTGTCAAAATTGTCAAAATTGTCAAAATTGTCAAAATTGTCAAAATTGTCAAAATTGTAAAAATTGTAAAAATTGTCAAAATTGTCAAAATTGTAAAAATTGTAAAAATTGTCAAAATTGTCAAAATTGTCAAAATTGTCAAAATTGTCAAAATTGTCAAAATTGTCAAAATTGTCAAAATTGTCAAAATTGTCAAAATTGTCAAAATTGTCAAAATTGTCAAAATTGTCAAAATTGTCAAAATTGTCAAAATTGTCAAAATTGTCAAAATTGTCAAAATTGTCAAAATTGTCAAAATTGTCAAAATTGTCAAAATTGTCAAAATTGTCAAAATTGTCAAAATTGTCAAAATTGTCAAAATTGTCAAAATTGTCAAAATTGTCAAAATTGTCAAAACTATCAAAATTGTCAAAATTGTCAAAATTGTCAAAATTGTCAAAATTGTCAAAATTGTCAAAATTGTCAAAATTGTCAAAATTGTCAAAATTGTCAAAATTGTCCAAATTGTCAAAATTGTCAAAAATGTCAAAATTGTCAAAATTGTCAAAATTGTCAAAATTGTCATAATTGTCAAAATTGTCAAAATTGTCAAAATTGTCGAAATTGTCAAAATTGTCAAAATTTTTAAAATTGTCAAAATTGTCAAAATTGTCAAAATTGTCAAAATTGTCAAAATTGTCAAAATTGTCAAAATTGTCAAAATTGTCAAAATTGTCAAAATTGTCAAAATTGTCAAAATTGTCAAAATTGTCAAAATTGTAAAAATTGTCAAAATTGTCAAAATTGTAAAAATTGTCAAAATTGTCAAAATTGTCAAAATTGTCAAAATTGTCAAAATTGTCAAAATTGTCAAAATTGTCAAAATTGTCAAAATTGTCAAAATTGTCAAAATTGTCAAAATTGTCAAAATTGTCAAAATTGTCAAAATTGTCAAAATTGTCAAAATTGTCAAAATTGTCAAAATTGTCAAAATTGTCAAAATTGTCAAAATTGTCAAAATTGTCAAAATTGTCAAAATTGTCAAAATTGTCAAAATTGTCAAAATTGTCAAAATTGTCAAAATTGTCAAAATTGTCAAAATTGTCAAAATTGTCAAAATTGTCAAAATTGTCAAAACTATCAAAATTGTCAAAATTGTCAAAATTGTCAAAATTGTCAAAATTGTCAAAATTGTCAAAATTGTCAAAATTGTCAAAAATGTCAAAAATGTCAAAAATGTCAAAAATGTCAAAAATGTCAAAAATGTCAAAAATGTCAAAAATTTCAAAAATGTCTAAAATGTCAAAAATGTCAAAACTGTCAAAACTGTCAAAAATGACAAAACTGTCAAATATGACAAAAATGTCAAAAATGTCAAAAATGTCAAAAATGTCAAAAATGTCAAAAATGTCAAAAATGTCAAAAATGTCAAAAATGTCAAAAATGTCAAAAATGTCAAAAATGTCAAAAATGTCAAAAATGTCAAAAATGTCAAAAATGTCAAAAATGTCAAAAATGTCAAAAATGTCAAAAATGTCAAAAATGTCAAAAATGTCAAAAGTGTCAAAAATGTCAAAAAAGTCAAAAATGTCAATAATGTCAAAAATGTAAAAAATGTAAAAAATGTCAAAAATGTCAAAAATGTCAAAAATGTCAAAAATGTCAAAAATGTTGAAAATGACATAAATGTCGAAAATATTATAATTTTCAAAAATGTCAAAAATGTCATGAATGTCAAAATTGTCAAAAATGTCAAAAATTTAAAAATGTCAAAAATGCAAGAAAGTCCTTAATTTCAAAAATGTTGAAAATATCAAAAATGAAAAAATGTCAAAAATGACAAGTAAGTCATAAATTTTAAAAACATCCAAACAATTTGAAAAATTCCAAAAATGGAAAAAAAATCGAAAACGTCAAAAATGTCAAAGATTTGTAAATAAAAATATCAAAAATGTCAAAGGTTTTAAAATTCTCAAAATTGACAAAAATGTCAAAAATTTAAGAAAATGTCAAAAGTGTAAAAATTTTCAAAAACGTCAAAAATGTCAAAAATTTCAATAGATCTCAGTTCCGCATTTACTCGTAATCGATTAACACTTGAAGAGCTAATTTTTTCGAATCAAACCAAACAAAATCAAATTTAATTAGTTATGAGGATTTAAACAAGTGAAATTATTTCAGTGACATTTATCTGACATGAGATACCTCACATCTCTAATTCAACTTTTGGTACCCTTACGCGTGTCATTTCTCTTGTCTGGTTGAAGAAAGTTTTCGCAACCCTGCTACAAATTTGATTCGGAATAGAACTTTTCGCTGATTTAATACTTTCTTGTTTTTTCGTCTCTCGTTTCCTTTCCAAATAGAGCAGGAAAATGAAAACTATGGCAGTCTTTGGATTTCTGAATATTTTTGTTGCTCCCATTTGCGATCTTCTATTTCTGAAAGCAGTTTTCCCCCTCCACTTTGCCAGGTGAGATAAATGGCTTACTCGAGTTTTGTTGAGCCATCGGTGTTTGTTGTGTTCAGTTTTTCCAGGTGGAATCTTTTTTGTGTCTTTTCCGTCCTTATTCTCCCTCTGCAGAGCTACATCTCCATTTTTCCACCGAGGGGTTTCAAAACGTTTTCGTTGCCCAAATCCGGGTGAAAAAGTTTCCGGATGATTTATGGGCCCAGTTCTGTTTTCACGTCCGTTCTGTCGCAATATGTATTCCGCCAATTTGCGAATTCGCTTACAATTTGTTCGGTTCAAATGTTGTCAGCCGTTTTCCGGCAACGGAAGCATTTTTCAGATCTCTAGGGTTCTTTTGGAGGAATAGCATCGGGGAGAAAACTGCTACAGAAACAAAGGTTAAAAATTCTTAAATATTATGAATTTTGTGCTTTAAAATGGCAAAATATGAGCAAACATCAATTGCGGAAAACTGCTCTAATAGGTGGCGATAAAATTTTAACACGCACGTCAACTCACCCAGCAAGTTGAAAAAATAAAAGTCAAACCACCAAACGATCTCTGCGTCAAGTGGCAATAATACTAGAGGTAATCCGTAAATAACCATCGAAACCGTCGTCACTATTTCGATTGGATTTTCATTCAGCTTTTCCTTCGGCGTTCGAGGAAAATTTGTACATTTTAGCACAGAAAACCGGTTCTATCTTACCACCGGCAGCCATGCCAGACGCAGATTCATCTCTCGACGAGCTTCTTTTTTATCTTTAATTCATTAAATCCTCCCAACTGGTGTGCTGGGTTGGGCCGGTCGAAATCTTTTCGTCATCACATCCCCCCGAATGCGCACACCGGGGAGAGGAAAAACAAAATGCCAGAATGCCAAATGGTTTCAAAGATTTCGGCATTTCGGTTTCTGTAACATCTAAAACAACACCCCGGGTTGAGTGAGTAAATATCATAACATAACAGCATCGCATCTCTATTGCTGCGCTTCATTTCTCGAGAGCAAGTTGCCCGACTTTTGCTTCGTTTGGTGTGTTGGAGTTGTTGAATTTATATGCATTAATACCGATGTGCCAACCCTTTTTCCACAATCTGCTCCATCTGTTTGATATCTACGTTTGAAGTGACGGTGAATCGCATTCCATAAAATACAGTATTTTTGAACATTTTTTTTTTGTAATTTTTTGTAAATTTTTGTACATTTTTGTACATTTTTGTAAATTTTTGTACATTATTGAACATTTTTGTACATTTTTGTACATTTTTGTACATTTTTGTACATTTTTGTACATTTTTGTACATTTTTGTACATTTTTGTACATTTTTGTACATTTTTGTACATTTTTGTACATTTTTGTACATTTTTGTACATTTTTGTACATTTTTGTACATTTTTGTACATTTTTGTACATTTTTGTACATTTTTGTACATTTTTGTACATTTTTGTACATTTTTGTACATTTTTGTACATTTTTGTACATTTTTGTACATTTTTGTACATTTTTGTACATTTTTGTACATTTTTGTACATTTTTGTACATTTTTGAACATTTTTGTACATTTTTGACAAATTTTGTACATTTTTGTACACTTTTGTACATTTTTGTACATTTTTGCACATTTTTGTACATTTTTGTACATTTTTGTACGTTTTTGTACATATTTGTACATTTTTTGTACATTTTTGTACATTTATTTACATTTTTGTACATTTTTGTACATATTTGTACATTTTTGTACATTTTTGTACATGTTTGTACATTTTTGTTCATTTTTGTACATTTTTGTACATTTTTCTACATTTTTGTACATTTTTGTACATTATTGTACATTTTTGTACATCTTTATACATTTTTGCCGTTTTTTGAACATGACAATTTTGACAATTTTGACAATTTTGACAATTTTGACAATTTTGACAATTTTGACAATTTTGACAATTTTGACAATTTTGACAATTTTGACAATTTTGACAATTTCGACCATTTTGACAATTTTGGCAATTTTGACAATTTTGACAATTTTGACAATTTTGACAATTTTGACAATTTTGACAATTTTGACAATTTTGACAATTTTGACAATTTTGACAATTTTGACAATTTTGACAATTTTGACAATTTTGACAATTTTGACAATTTTGACAATTTTGACAATTTTGACAATTTTGACAATTTTGACAATTTTGACAATTTTGACAATTTTGACAATTTTGACAATTTTGACAATTTTGACAATTTTGACAATTTTGACAATTTTGACAATTTTGACAATTTTGACAATTTTGACAATTTTGACAATTTTGACAATTTTGACAATTTTGACAATTTTGACAATTTTGACAATTTTGACAATTTTGACAATTTTGACAATTTTGACAATTTTGACAATTTTGACAATTTTGACAATTTCGACCATTTTGACAATTTTGACAATTTTGAGAATTTTGACAATTTTGACAATTTCGACAATTTTGGCAATTTTGACAATTTTGACAATTTTGACAATTTTGACAATTTTGACAATTTTGACAATTTTGACAATTTTGACAATTTTGACAATTTTGACAATTTTGACAATTTTGACAATTTTGACAATTTTGACAATTTTGACAATTTTGACAATTTTGACAATTTTGACAATTTTGACAATTTTGACAATTTTGACAATTTTGACAATTTTGACAATTTTGACAATTTTGACAATTTTGACAATTTTTACAATTTTGACAATTTTGACAATTTTGACAATTTTGACAATTTTGACAATTTTGACAATTTTGACAATTTTGACAATTTTGACAATTTTGACAATTTTGACAATTTTGACAATTTTGACAATTTTGGCAATTTTGTCAATTTTGACAATTTTGACAATTTTGACAATTTTGACAATTTTGACAATTTTGACAATTTTGACAATTTTGACAATTTTGACAATTTTGACAATTTTGACAATTTTGACAATTTTGACAATTTTGACAATTTTGACAATTTTGACAATTTTGACAATTTTCAAATTTTGAGTTTTTGAAGAATCTTGGCATTTTATCGACGATTTTAGTATGAATTTTTTTCGATGATTTTTTAATCGAAATTGGAGAAACTTGTTGTTTTTTGAAGGAACACAATTTTCATTTACGATTATCTCTAGCAAACCATAACGAACCAACCGGAAAATTCCACAGTCATCAACTAGCACCAACAGGAAATGGGTGGAGGTGAACTGGAGCTCAGTTTTCACAGCATAGCGAAATTTCAGTCACGAGTTGTTTCTTCCTTACCGAAAGAAAAAAAAATCCCAAAAACCAAAATTTTTCGCCCACGATTGCTAAACACCGTGAATTCCTGATCCACAGGATTGTTGAGAAAACCAGCGAAAAAAATGGTGTTCCAAAGTAGGAAAATGTAGAACTTGTTTTCCAAACCATTGCTCTAGCAGCTCCAAACTTTATTCTCTGGCCTACAGTATTTTTCCGTTCATGGAACAAGCTAGAAAGCGTGTGGAATGCTTTACGAAAACGCGCCCCTCTGCTTGGCGCGGAAAGAAAAGTGAACAGATTTATGGCGAATTTAAATTTTGTTCTCACCGATAATCACGTTCCTGGAGGGCAATGATTTTAAATGGGCCGCCAAATTGTATTAGAAATTGAGGAGGACTGGAGGGATTGGAATTTTTACTCGGGAATAAAGTTTAACGGGGGAGTGAAAAAGAATTCGAAGGTTGAGGAAGAAAGTGTTCGAAATTCTTATTCGGAATTTCAATCCAGATTTCAGAACTTCCAAATGTTCAACACTTAAAGCTTGTTTTTGGATTATTATAAATTAGGATTTCTGAACTTAAAAAATGCAAGTAAATTAACACATTCCAATAGAAATTTAAAAGATTGCTGAAAAAATTACCTTAGTAAATTTTCTAATTATATCGTTTTGCTAATAATTTTATCATTAAAACACAAATCTCACGCTCCCATTCATCTTAAAAATAACAAACCTTCAAGGTTTTTAATTTCTGTTTTCTATTCATTCAATCAGAAAGTAAAAACTTTCTTCATAAGCATTCTCAGAAGAAATCTTTGGTTTCTTTCTTTGGTTAATTAGATGCCTCCATCCTCTTCAGAGGGTGTTTGAAATTGAAAAACTTCACACGCATAGCAACAAACTTTGTTTTTTTTCTTGTTTCCATAGAAAGAAACGAGTTTGTGCTTGTGTTTCAGGAGATTTGTTTCCATTAGCCAAATGAAAAAGACTTAGAAAAAGTATCAATTCCTTGAAAACCATTCTAGCTTAAATTTTATTCTTTAAAAATAATCAAGCATAATGTTTTTCAACTGAAATAAATTTCAAGAGATTTTTTTCATTATAATCTTAAATAATTACTTTCCCTTACTCACAATCACCTTTTCATCCCGTCCAAAAAGAGGTTGAAATTTCCCAAATGCTCCCCGGAGCTATTAGAAAGGGAATTTTGTGGTTCCGGGCATTCGAAGAAAAATCGCAACAAGAAACAAAAAACTAATCTGAAGCTAGAATTTCACCCCACAATCTGGCACCTTTCCCGACCAAATAACAACAATCGGTCCGGTGTCCCACAGTAGTAAATGGGTACGTATAGAAGGATATTTAATAGCCAAAGTCTGCACAGATGATGGCCAAAACCTTAAGTCTTAGGCCAACCAGACCAGGCCAAGCCAGACTATGCCAAGCCAAGGTTGTGGTGGAGGATAATTTAATGAAAATAAGCTTCGTTAATTAATTTGAGCCCTTGTGCTACTGTTGTTGTTATTTTGCGTCATCCGCCATCCACCCCCATTTTCCACATTGTTGGTGACTTTTTCCCGGATTACGGGCCTTTGTTTCGAACGGTGCAGAATTTTCCCCCATTCAGGAACTTTTGCACCTCATTTATCGCTTTCGGGCATTTTCCCCCACCCTGTTTCTAATGGACTTAGTCGTGTTTCGAGATTTAGAATCAAAATCCGATTCACTTTGGAACCGGTAATTGAAAAAGTGGTGTCATTCTTGTTGGAAGAATAAGGCTCGACCGTAGATTAGGGAAGAATACAAAAATTATAAATTTTTCTGCGCCATATTTTAAAAAGGCATTCTTATTTTCAATGTTATTGAAAATGAAAGAAAATTAAAGATGACAATTCACTTTGGAATTCTTTATTCAACCAACATGGAACTTTAAGAATACACAATTAATAAATTATCGATATATCTGGTTGATTCGGTTAAAATTGAAGAATTCCAGAACAAAAATTTCTTCTTAAAACAATATTTTTATAATGAAACAAACAAATTCGTGTAAAACTGAAGGACTGACCGACAATTTCAGTTTCAATAACAAAATCTTCAAGAACATAGTCAAAACTGTCGAAATTGTCAAAATTATCAAAAATGAACAAATTGAAATTTGTTTGTTTGTTTAATTGTTCATGATCGTCAGAAATGTCCAGATAGTAAATTTTTTTAAAATGACCAAATTGTCAAACATGAAAAAAAAATGTCGGAAAAATCAATTATGTAAAATCCTTTAAAAAAATTAAAAAAATCATAAATGAAAGAAATGTCAAATATTATAAAAAAGGTCAAAAATATCTACAAGGTTGGAATGGTTAAAATCCTAAGAAATTTGTAAATCTGAAAATTCAAAAGGATTAAAATAAAATAGGAAATAATTTTCTTTTAAAATGACGGCAAAGCTAAAAATTGCACAAATGAAAAATATGTAAGGGGCCGTTCACTAATTACGTAAGCACGATTTTGGAAATTTTCAACCCTCTCTCCCCCCCTGGTAAGACAAAGTAAGATTTTTCAAAACCTCCCCTCCCCCCCTAGTAAGATCTTACGTTTTTTATTCTTTGAGAAAATGACACTTTTTTCTAGGTTTTATTTTTGACACTTTACCAGCATTATGGCATTCGTGTCAGAGAAATTGACACCTTTTTTCAAAAATAGCTTGAAAATATTAAAAATGTGACATACATACTTCAAAGCAAACCACTTTTTAAGTGAAATGGAAAAACTGTATCTGAAAAGCACAATCTATACAAAACAACAGATGAAATGTCATAAACGATTAAAGAGAACATTATTCAAGACATGTTTGTAGTAACAATAATTTTCAATAAATTTTCACAATCTAATAAACGATATAAAATCTAAATTCCGATTTCAAAAAGAGAGAACAGGTTAGCACAATGTACCATAAAAAATTGTGATGTTTTTTACCTGTAAATCATAAGAATCTTTAAAAAAAAATATCATTCTATACTATTAGAATTGGGGCAAAAATATTTAACGACAATCACGTTGTCAACTAACCTAAATGCTCAGACTCATTCATTGGTAAGCGATATAGTTTTAGGATTTTTTGGTAAAACTTTTGTAAAATTTTGAGTTGGTAGTGTCTATCACTGAAAAAACTGTCTAGAAATTTATTATTTAAAGCGCCTTATATTGATTTTTAAAGATTTTTTCCGAATGAAGTCATTTTCGAAATATGATGGATTCAAATCGTGGTTTCAGAACGCGCCATTTTCCTTGTTCTCTAAGTTTCACAATTGAAAAGATTGTTATGATGAAAAGCAACGATCGTTTTTAATAATGTGATTTAGTGTTTTTGGTTTGAATTGATTCTCTATAAATTTTATAGAACCTGCAATTTTTTTTATGAATTCAAAGACATTAAAAGATAAATAACATAACATTAAAATTAACCAACAAATAGCTAGTGAGTAAAATAAAACCTAAGTAATATGGTTTCGTATGGCTGTGGCTGTGATGAATTTTAAATGTAATATTTCTTACGTAAGATTTTTGGAAACCCCCCCTACCCCCCTAGTAAGAGATCGTAAGCAAATGTGAAACCCCCCCACCCCCCCTATGTGCTTACGTAATTAGTGAACAGCCCCTAAAAATGTGAAAAATGTAAAAAATGTAAAAAATGTGAAAAATGTCAAAAATGTCAAAAATGTCGAAAATGTCAAAAACGTCAGAAATGTCCAAATCGTCAAAATTGTCAAAAATGCCAAAAATGTCAAAAATGTCAAAAATGTCAAAAATGTCAAAAATGTCAAAAATGTCAAAAATGTCAAAAATGTCAAAAATGTCAAAAATGTCAAAAATGTCAAAAATGTCAAAAATGTCAAAAATGTCAAAAATGTCAAAAATGTCAAAAATGTCAAAAATGTCAAAAATGTCAAAAATGTCAAAAATGTCAAAAATGTCAAAAATGTCAAAAATGTCAAAAATGTCAAAAATGTCAAAAATGTCAAAAATGTCAAAAATGTCAAAAATGTCAAAAATGTCAAAAATGTCAAAAATGTCAAAAATGTCAAAAATGTCAAAAATGTCAAAAATGTCAAAAATGTCAAAAATGTCAAAAATGTCAAAAATGTCAAAAATGTCAAAAATGTCAAAAATGTCAAAAATGTCAAAAATATCAAAAATGTCAAAAATGTCAAAAATGTCAAAAATGTCAAAAATGTCAAAAATGTCAAAAATGTCAAAAATGTCAAAAATGTCAAAAATGTCAAAAATGTCAAAAATGTCAAAAATGTCAAAAATGTCAAAAATGTCAAAAATGTCAAAAATGTCAAAAATGTCAAAAATGTTAAAAATGTCAAAAATGTCAAAAATGTCAATAATGTCAAAAATGTCAAAAATGTCAAAAATGTCAAAAATGTCAAAAATGTCAAAAATGTCAAAATTGTCAAAAATGTCAAAAATGTCAAAAATGTCAAAAATGTCAAAAATGTCAAAAATGTCAAAAATGTCAAAAATGTCAAACATGTCAAAAATGTCAAAAATGTCAAAAATGTCAAAAATGTCAAAAATGTCAAAAATGTCAAAAATGTCAAAAATGTCAAAAATGTCAAAAATGTCAAAAATGTCAAAAATGTCAAAAATGTCAAAAATGTCAAAAATGTCAAAAATGTCAAAAATGTCAAAAATGTCAAAAATGTCAAAAATGTCAAAAATGTCAAAAATGTCAAAAATGTCAAAAATGTCAAAAATATCAAAAATTTCAAAAATGTCAAAAATGTCAAAAATGTCAAAAATGTCAAAAATGTCAAAAATGTCAAAAATGTCAAAAATGTCAAAAATGTCAAAAATGTCAAAAATGTCAAAAATGTCAAAAATGTCAAAAATGTCAAAAATGTCAAAAATGTCAAAAATGTCAAAAATGTCAAAAATGTCAAAAATGTCAAAAATGTCAAAAATGTCAAAAATGTCAAAAATGTCAAAAATGTCAAAAATGTCAAAAATGTCAAAAATGTCAAAAATGTCAAAAATGTCAAAAATGTCAAAAATGTCAAAAATGTCAAAAATGTCAAAAATGTCAAAAATGTCAAAAATGTCAAAAATGTCAAAAATGTCAAAAATGTCAAAAATGTCAAAAATGTCAAAAATGTCAAAAATGTCAAAAATGTTAAAAATGTCAAAAATGTCAAAAATGTCAAAAATGTCAAAAATGTCATAAATTTCAAAACTTTCAAAATTGTCAAACATGTCAAAAATGTCAAACATGTCAAAATTGTCAAAATTGTCAAAATTGTCAAAATTGTCAAAACTGTCAAAATTGTCAAAATTGTCAAAATTGTCAAAATTGTCAAAATTGTCAAAATTGTCAAAATTGTCAAAATTGTCAAAATTGTCAAAATTGTCAAAATTGTCAAAATTGTTAAAATTGTCAAAATTGTCAAAATTGTCCAAATTGTCGAAATTGTCAAAATTGTCAAAATTGTCAAAATTGTCAAAATTGCCAAAATTGTCAAAATTATCAAAATTGTCAAAATTATCAAAATTGTCAAAATTGTCAAAATTGTCAAAATTGTCAAAATTGTCAAAATTGTCAAAATTGTCAAAATTGTCAAACTTGTCAAAATTGTCAAAATTGTCAAAATTGTCAAAATTGTCAAAATTGTCAAAATTGTCAAAATTGTCAAAATTGTCAAAATTGTCAAAATTGTCAAAATTGTCAAAATTGTCAAAATTGTCAAAATTGTCAAAATTGTCAAAATTGTCAAAATTGTCAAAATTGTCAAAATTGTCAAAATTGTCAAAATTGTCAAAATTGTCAAAATTGTCAAAATTGTCAAAATTGTCAAAATTGTCAAAATTGTCAAAATTGTCAAAATTGTCAAAATTGTCAAAATTGTCAAAATTGTCAAAATTGTCAAAATTGTCAAAATTGTCAAAATTGTCAAAATTGTCAAAATTGTCAAAATTGTCAAAATTGTCAAAATTGTCAAAATTGTCAAAATTGTCAAAATTGTCAAAATTGTCAAAATTGTCAAAATTGTCAAAATTGTCAAAATTGTCAAAATTGTCAAAATTGTCAAAATTGTCAAAATTGTCAAAATTGTCAAAATTGTCAAAATTGTCAAAATTGTCAAAATTGTCAAAATTGTCAAAATTGTCAAAATTGTCAAACATGTCAAACATGTCAAAATTGTCAAAATTGTCAAAATTGTCAAAATTGTCAAAATTGTCAAAGTTGTCAAAACTGTCAAAATTGTCAAAATTGTCAAAATTGTCAAAATTGTCAAAATTGTCAAAATTGTCAAAATTGTCAAAATTGTCAAAATTGTCAAAATTGTCAAAATTGTCAAAATTGTCAAAGCTTCCACAATTGTCAAAATTGTCCAAACTGTCAAAATTGTCAAAATTGTCAAAATTGTCAAATTTATCAAAATTGTCAAAATTGTCAAAATTGTCAAATTTATCAAAATTGTCAAAATTGTCAAAATTCTCAAAACTGTCTAAATTGTCAAAAATGTCAAAATTGTCAAAATTGTCAAAATTGTCAAAATTGTCAAAATTGTCAAAATTGTCAAAATTGTCAAAATTGTCAAAATTGTCAAAATTGTCAAAATTGTCAAAATTGTCAAAATTGTCGAAATTGTCAAAATTGTCAAAACTGTCAAAATTGTCAAAATTGTCAAAATTGTCAAAATTGTCAAAATTGTAAAAATTCTCAAAACTGTCTAAATTGTCAAAATTGTCAAAATTGTCAAAATTGTCAAAATTGTCAAAAATGTCAAAAATGTCAAAAATGTCAAAAATGTCAAAAATGTCAAAAATGTCAAAAATGTCGAAAATGTCAAAAATGTCAAAAATGTCAAAAATGTCAAAAATGTCAAAAATGTCAAAAATGTCAAAAACGTCAAAAATGTCAAAAATGTCAAAAATGTCAAAAATGTCAAAAATGTCAAAAATGTCAAAAATGTCAAAAATGTCAAAAATGTCAAAAATGTCAAAAATGTCAAAAATGTCAAAAATGTCAAAAATGTCAAAAATGTCAAAAATGTCAAAAATGTCAAAAATGTCAAAAATGTCAAAAATGTCAAAAATGTCAAAAATGTCAAAAATGTCAAAAATGTCAAAAATGTCAAAAATGTCAAAAATGTCAAAAATGTCAAAAATGTCAAAAATGTCAAAAATGTCAAAAATGTCAAAAATGTCAAAAATGTCAAAAATGTCAAAAATGTCAAAAATGTCAAAAATGTCAAAAATGTCAAAAATGTCAAAAATGTCAAAAATGTCAAAAATGTCAAAAATGTCAAAAATGTCAAAAATGTCAAAAATGTCAAAAATGTCAAAAATGTCAAAAATGTCAAAAATGTCAAAAATGTCAAAAATGTCAAAAATGTCAAAAATGTCAAAAATGTCAAAAATGTCAAAAATGTCAAAAATGTCAAAAATGTCAAAAATGTCAAAAATGTCAAAAATGTCAAAAATGTCAAAAATGTCAAAAATGTCAAAAATGTCAAAAATGTCAAAAATGTCAAAAATGTCAAAAATGTCAAAAATGTCAAAAATGTCAAAAATGTCAAAAATGTCAAAAATGTCAAAAATGTCAAAAATGTCAAAAATGTCAAAAATGTCAAAAATGTCAAAAATGTCAAAAATGTTAAAAATGTTAAAAATGTCAAAAATGTCAAAAACGTCAAAAATGTCATAAATTTCAAAACTTTCAAAATTGTCAAAATTGTCAAACATGTCAAAAATGTCAAACATGTCAAAATTGTCAAAATTGTCAAAATTGTCAAAATTGTCAAAATTGTCAAAATTGTCAAAATTGTCAAAATTGTCAAAATTGTCAAAGTTGTCAAAATTGTCAAAATTGTCAAAATTGTCAAAATTGTCAAAATTGTCAAAATTGTTAAAATTGTCAAAATTGTCAAAATTGTCCAAATTGTCGAAATTGTCAAAATTGTCAAAATTGTCAAAATTGCCAAAATTGTCAAAATTATCAAAATTGTCAAAATTGTCAAAATTATCAAAATTGTCAAAATTGTCAAAATTGTCAAAATTGTCAAAATTGTCAAAATTGTCAAAATTGTCAAAATTGTCAAAATTGTCAAAATTGTCAAAATTGTCAAAATTGTCAAAATTGTCAAAATTGTCAAAATTGTCAAAATTGTCAAAATTGTCAAAATTGTCAAAATTGTCAAAATTGTCAAAATTGACAAAATTGTCAAAATTGTCAAAATTGTCAAAATTGTCAAAATTGTCAAAAATGTCAAAATGGTCAAAATTGTCAAAATTGTCAAAATTGTCAAAATTGTCAAAATTGTCAAAATTGTCAAAATTGTCAAAATTGTCAAAATTGTCAAAATTGTCAAAATTGTCAAAATTGTCAAAATTGTTAAAATTGTTAAAATTTGTAAATTGTTAAAATTGTTTAAATTGTTAAAATTGACAAAATTGTCAAAACTGTCAAATTTGTCAAATTTGTCGAAAATGTCAAAAATGTCAAAAAAAAGCCAGAAATGTCAAATTTGTCGAAATTGTCAAAATTTGTTTTAAACCTTAAGTATCCAATATCAAGGTGTTTTTCAAAATAACAGAAAAATGTTTTCTAAGTTTTCCCAATTTCCTTACATGGCGACCGTAGGAAATTCATCTAGGAATTATTGAAAAGTAAATTAATCTTGGAGTTGAAGGTCCACTTAAACTTTTTTTTGACAAAAAAGTGAACTTTTCTTGAATACGAAGGTTTTAACAAAGAAATATATGCCAATGCCAGTCCATCCAAAATAAAAAAAAAGTGAGAACATAAATCTTCCCAAAATCAATGGAAAACATCTCGGTTTCCTAATCAAAACATTTCCTGTTTCACTCTTGTATAATCCATTCTCATCTCATTGTCTTTGTTTTATTTTTCGAGAGGACTGTGAACCGAAAACTTTCTTCATCACTATTAGAACCAGAAGGAATAGTGGGTGGGAAGACAGGATTCAAGTTGCCAATAACAATGAAACCAGATTACAAATGTGTTCGAGTGCGTGTAACCAATTGCTTTTCTTATCTGTCAAACTGTGAAACAACGTCATCAGCTTATTAAACATTGAGGTTAAATGGGTTCACCCTCGGGGTTGTCTAGATCCGCTTCGAGGATTCGGTGCTGGAACTAGGGGAAAAGTCAAGTTTCAAAAGATTTTTTTTTTGGAGAAGGGATGGCTAAAACCACACAAAAGCTTGAATCGTTACGAGTTTTACAAAGAAATAAAACGTTATGTTATGGTGATGGTTGCGGGTAAAGTTTGCCATAACCATTCTCGGTGCGACTAGTAAGGAACTTTAACTGAGTGAAGTTTTTCTCAAGAAAAAAAATACAATAATCGAAAGGAACCTTCATTTTTCAAGACTGAATTATTCAAGTTCAAATTTATATTTCAACAAATGTGGATGTTTAAAAAAACGGGCTTATCCTTTTTTAAAAAAATACACATTTTAGGGTCCCCAGAAACACACAATAATGAATAATAAAAAGCGAAAAATCGCATGAATGCAATTTAACGCTTCCCGTACGCTCCATTAATTCGAACAGTTTCGAGAAATTTACTTTTCTCATTCTGTTTTATGGCCCGGCTTGGCTTGGTTGTTGCACTTTTGTTTCGTCTCCTGCTGCATGCTTGCGCATTCTATTTCGGTCCATCGTGTTGTCGCGTCGTTTTTCGGTGTGGGTCACCACATTTGGCTTCTTCTGGGTGCAGCAGCGGAAAACTCATTGGCAAATATCGTTGTCAGGCGGATGAACTGCCGAAGAGTTGGGGCGTTGAATTAAATTCATTCAAAAGAAGATCGGTAGTCGAATATCATCAGAATTATCTTTAAAACTTTTTCTAATCAGCAAAGATAAAGTTCAACCAGATGACAAGCATAAAAAAAAATTAACCTCATCATTTTAAGGTACATCGAAGAAGGAACCTTCCGAGATGACTGAAAGTGAAAAACAATTCAAACAAATTTTTAACGGTCATTCTCGGTCATTCGCTTTCGAAGACAAACGAAAACGAAAAAAAACGATTTTGATTCACCAGGAAAAAAACAGCATCATCAGAAGCTCATCAAGGAATCTAGTCACGCGTCTTTAGCATGACTCGAATCAATGGCCGATGATTGCAAGTTTATGAAATTTAAACAAAAATGACGCGAAAAAGGTCATAAACTCCTTGCCATTCTGTATACCAAACAATTGAAAATTTGTGAATAAAGGTGCAGGAATTAAACTTTGAATTCCAGTTTTAATGATTTGAATTTCAGAATTTGAAGATTTAATAGGCAAGCTTAAAAAGTCCGAAATCGAGAATTGGAATCCAAGAGACGAGATTCGAGAATTAATAGTCGACCGCCGAATGTCGAAAATTATTCTTAAAGCAAGTCGAGAGACGAGAAATGAAAATCGGAAGTCAAGAATCGAGATTGGAGTGTAAAAAGGCGAACGTCAGAACTGATAGTAAACAACCAAAAATCGAGAGTCGAGATTCGAGAGTCAAGAGTCGAGAGTTGAGAGTCGAGAGTTGAGAGTTGAGAGTTGAAAGTTGAGAGTTGAGAGTTGAGAGTTGAGAGTTGAGAGTTGAGAGTTGAGAGTTGAGAGTTGAGAGTTGAGAGTTGAGAGTTGAGAGTTGAGAGTTGAGAGTTGAGAGTTGAGAGTTGAGAGTTGAGAGTTTAGAGTTGACAGTTGAGAGTCGAGAGTTGAGAGTCGAGAGTTGGGAGTCGAGAATCGAGAGTTGAGAGTCAAGAGTCGACAGTTGAGAGTCGGGAGTCCAGGGTTAAGAGTCAAAAGTCGACAGTAAAGAGTCGAGAGTCGAAATTCGAGAGTTGAGAGTCGAGAGTCGAAAGTCGAGAGTCGAGAGTCGAGAGACGAGAGTCAAGAGTCGAGAGACGAGAGTCGAGAGTCGAGAGTCGAGAGTCGAGAGTCGAGAGTCGAGAGTTGAGAGTCAAAAGTCGATAGTCGAATGTCAATAGTCGAGAGTTGAAAGTCAAGAGTCGCGGATCGAGATTCAAAAGTCAAGAGTCGAGGGTCGAGATTCAAAAGTCAAGAGTCGAAAGACGAATGTCGATAGTCAAGAGTCGAGAGTCAAGAGTCGAGAGTAGAGAGTCGAGAGTCGAGAGTCGAGAGTCGAGAGTCGAGAGTCGAGAGTCGAGAGTCGAGAGTCGAGAGTCGAGATTCGAGATTCAAGGGTCAAAAGTCGAGAGTCGATAGTCAAGACCCGAAAGCCGAGAGTCTAGAGTTGAATAGTCAAGAGTCGAGAATCGAGAGTCGAGGGTTGAGAGTCAAAAGTCTAAAGACGAGAGTCGAGATTCCAGAGTTAAAAGTCGAGAATCAAAAGTCGAGAGTCGGGAGTCGAGAGTTGAGAGTCGAGCATCGAGAGTCAAGAGTCGAGAGTCGAGAGTCGAGAGTCTAGAGTCTAGAGTCGAGAGTCTAGAGTCGAGATTCGAGAGTCGAGAGTCGAGAGTCGAGAGTCGAGAGTCGAGAGTCCAGAGTTGAGAATCGAGAGTTGAGAGTCAAGAGTCGAAAGTCAAGAGTGGAAAGTAGAGAGTTCTAAGTGAAGTAAAAATGGTAAAAAAGTTTTAATCACTCGACAACTCGCCGAAAAAAATCGATTATTCAATTCACAATAAACAAGAATAAATCCGATAAACAAGAATAAATCCGTTACTGAAGAGTCTTAAAATTGCAAATAAGTTACCTTATTGGAGGAATTTTTTAGTCCATGTTTCTCTTACCTGAAAAAAAAAAAACAAAAAATGTTATTACCATGACTGATAGAAAATGAACGTAAGCAGTAAGTATATGATTCAATATTTAAAAATGTTATTTCAAACTAGTACAAGAAATTATCAGAAAATTTAACATTGTAAGAAATTTTATCATCAAATTTCAATCCATCAGCAGCTCTTTTTCATTCGCTTTTTAAAAGGCTTCTTCAACGACACCAATGGCAACGGAGAGTTTCAATTTTGTCCCCAATTAAAACGCGGACGTACGCAGGTTGAATTTCAATTATCCTTGGGCTTGTTCTTCGGATTTATTTTTGTAAGCCGGCTTCCCGATACCACTAGCAGCTGACTGATGAAAGTTTTGCAATCATCTACAATTACAAACAAAATTTATTGTTATGGATCGTTTGAATTTGCATCGACCTTATTAAGACCTATCTTAAAATAGATTTGTATTTTTCCCAATATAAACAATTGTAAGAACGTAGCATTCATTCAAAACAAATGATCGAACACAATTTCCCGCGAACTCCAGGATTAAATTTTACCCCCCAAAAACATGGACTTGGAATGTGTCCGAACCGAGTAATTAAACCCACTCATAATTGAAAATATTCAAAAACTTGGTTTTTCGCACCCGAAAAAACGAACGAATCAGCGGACAGAAGTAAATAGTGCTAGCCAACGTCAACAAAATATCACGTGCACACATTTGATCGGGTTGAGCGCTAAAAGCGTTTTTCACGCTCGTCGTTTTTCCAACCGCCGGCCACCGTCACCGCTTAGGAATAGAGAAATCGGGAGGATTTTTCTTTGTGCCGTTTGCCAAATATTTGAGCTTGATTCATCAACAACTACTAGCTGCCGGTTGACGTCTGAGCAAGCTGTTTCTAATATTTGACTGAGATTTTCGTTCGAGACAGAATGACGAGAGTTGTCCGTCACGGACGATATGGCAACAGCGTCAACAAATGACAAACAGTTAAGTAGGTGATGTTGGGAGTTAATCTTTTGCCGAATTTTTCACCGTGGGACCTGTCTAGCGGATAAGCTAGAATTTTTCCCGCTTTATTTCGTTTTTCTGAAGGTGAAAGGTTGAAGAAGATCCTTGGGAAAAATTTTTGAACAACACGATCTTGTCATTCATAGGGTGTAACAATCAAAATTTGGTGTAACTTTTGGGAATCATTCACAATTTTCGCCAAAGAACGTCAGTGAGCTTTTCCAGCTCCGCAGTTTTGGAAAGACCCATGACTTTAATGGAAATTTGGACGTTGTTTGCAGCATACCACAGCTTTTCCAAGTTCTAATAAGATCCTCAAAAGTGATTTGTTGTGAATATTAGTTTAAGATATTTCCAATATAATTTCCAAAGTTTTACAATCAAAAGTATCGAGAAGAGAGTCCAGAGTAGAAAGAGAGTCCATATTCGGGAAACAATAAACAACAGTTGAGAATTAAAAGTCGAGAAACGAAAGTTGAGCAACAAGAATCGACAGTTAACAGTCGGGAGTCAAATGTCGACAATCGAAAATTCACATGCGAGAGCCGATAATCGACAATCGAAGTCGATAGTCGAGTGTCGACATTTGAAAATCGTCAGTCAAGAGTCGGAGGTCGCGATTCGACAGTCATGAGTTGAGAGTCGGCCGGCGAAAGTCGACAGTCAAGAGTCGACTGTCAGGTGTCGAGTGCCTTTAGCTGACAGTCGAGAGTCGACCACTGAGAGTCGACAGCCGAAAGTCGCAGCCAAAAACCGGCAGCTAAGAGTTGACAATCGAGAGTCGACTGTCGAGAGTCGAGAATCGAGAGTCGACAGTCGACGGTCGAGTGCCCACAGTCGAGCGCCGACAGTCGAGCGCCAACAGTCGAGAGTCAACATTCGAGAGTCGAGAGTTGAAAGTTGAGAGTCGAGAGTTGATATTCGACAGTCGAAAATCAACAGTTGACAGTCGAGAGTCGACATTCAAGAGTCGACAGTCAAGGTTCGACAGTCTAAAGTCGACAATCGGGAGTCGACAGTCGAGAGTCCAGAAACGAGAGTCGACAGCCGAGAGTCGACAGCCGAGAGTGTACAGTTGAGAGTTGAAAGTCAAAAGTCGACAGTCGAAAGTCAACAATCGAGAGTCGACAGTCGGTAGTCGAGAGTCCAGGGTCAAGAGTAGACAGTTGAGAGTCGACAGTCAAGAGTCGACAGTCAAAGGCCAAGAATCGACAGTCGAGAATCGACAGTCGAGAATCGACAGTCGAGAATCGACAGTCGAGAATTGACAGTCGAGAATCATCAGTCGACAATCAACAGTCGACAGCAAAGAGTTGACAGTCAAGAGTCGATAGACGACAGCAAAGAGTCTACAGTCAAGAGTCGACAGACGACAGTCGAGAGCCCACAGTCAAGAGTTGCCAGTCGGGAGACGACAGTCGAAAGACGAAAGTTGAGAGCCGACAGTCAAGAGTTGCCAGTCGAAAGTCGAGAGTTGATAGTCAACATTGGACAGTTTAGGGTGGACAGTCGCCAGCCTTAAATCGACAACTGAAATCCGACAGCCAAGAGTTTAGAATTGAGAGTTGACAGGTTAGAGTTGACAGTCGTGAGTCGACAGTAGAGATTCGACAGTCAAGAGTCGGCAACCGAGAGTCGACAGTCAGGAGTCGAGAATCAAGAGTCGAAAGTCAAGAGTCGACAGTCGAGAGTCAACAGTTGCCAGTCGAGAATCGACAGTCAAGAGTTGACAATCGAGAGTTGACAGTCTAGAGTCGACAGTTGAGAGTCGACAGTCAATAGTCAAGAGTTGACAATCGAGAGTCAACAGTCGACAGTCAAGAGTCGTCAGTCGAGATTCGACAGTCTAGAATTGACAGTCGAGAATCGACAGTCAAGAGTCGACAGTCGAGAGTCGACAGTCGAGAGTCGACAGTCGAGATTCGACAGTCGAGGGTCGAGAGTTGAGAGTCGACAGTCGAGAGTCGACAGTCGAGAGTCGACAGTTGAGAATCGACAGTCGAGAGTCGACCGTCGAGAGTCGACCGTCATGAGTCGACCGTCGAGAGTCAATAGTCAGTAATTGACAATCGAGAGTCCAGATAGTCGAGAGTCGACAGTCGAGAGTCAATAGTCAAGAGTTGACAATCGAGAGTCAAGAGAGTCGAGAGTCGACAGTTAAGAGTCGACAGTTAAGAGTCATCAGTCGAGAGTCGACAGTCGAGAATTGACAGTCGAGAGTCGAGAGTCGGGAGTCGACAGTTTAGAGTCGAAAGTCGAGAATCGACAGTCAAGAGTCGACAGTCGAGAGTCGAGAGTCGACAGTCGAGAGTCGACAGTTGAGAGTCGACAGTCGAGAGTCAACAGTTGAGAGTCGACAGTCGAGATTCTACAGTCGAGAGTCGACAGTCTAGAGTTGACAGTTGAAAGTCGACTGTCGAGAGTCGACAGTCGAAAGTCGACAGTCGAGAGTCGACAATCGAGAGTCGAAATTCGAGAGTCAACAATCGAGAAGTCGATAGTCAACAGTCTAGGAGCAACAGTCGATAATCGACAGAAGAAGATGGAAGTACAGAGTTGACAGTTTATGGTCAATAGGCAAGGGCTTGTATTCTAAAATCGGTTGTCAAGAGTTGACAGTCGAGAATTGTCAGTCGATATTTTAAAGTAAAAAGACAACCGTTGAAAGTCGACCATACAAAGATGACGAGAATCGAAAGTTGATAGCCGATGATCGAAAGTCGAGAGTCAATAGCTTAGAGTCAACAGACGAGAGTTGCCAGTCGCAAGCCGATATTTTAGAACCGAACGTCAAAAACGAAGAGACTGTCGGGGGTCAAGAATCTTAAGTTGAGATTTAAAAATCGAAAGTCGACAGTCGAAAGCCGACAGTCGAGAGCGACAGTAGAGATTCCAAAGCCTGGAATCGAAAGTCGAATGTCAAAAGTCGACAGGCTTGAAACGACAGTCTTGAGTCGAACGTCAACATTTGACAGTACAAAGTTGACAGTCGAGAGTTGACAGTCGAGAGTCGACAGTCGAGAGTCGACAGTCGAGAGTCGAGAGTCGAAAGTTGAGAGTCGACAGTACAGAATTGACAGTCGAGTGTCGATAGTCATAAGTCGACAGTCAAAAGCCATCAGTCGAGAGGTACACAACAGTAGAAAAAACACAAGAGAGTCGATTGAGCTTACAGTCGAAAATCGGCAATCAGAGTCGACAGTCGAGAGTCGTCAGTCGATAATTTGCAGTGCTGATTCATCAGTTGATTGTTCAAAATCGCAAATTGACAGTCGCGAGTCGACAGTCGACTTTTGATAGTCGAGAGTTGACTGTTGAAAGTCGATAGTCGAGAGTCAACTGTCAAAAGTCGACAACCGATTGTCAACAGACGACATTATGATGAAGTTTTGCCATGATCCTGTAAAAAATTTTTTGATCATTTCTCTGAATATGTTCTAGAATAACTTCCTAAGTTTTACGTGTTGATCATAAACAAAAAAAAATGAATAACAAACGCTAAATTAGAATCTTTAACAAAAACATCGTGAAAAATCACAAAAAAAAATCGAAAGCTTTCCCAGGTGATTGTTCAATTTAGAATGATCTGAAATAACAAAAAAAGCATTATGAAAATTCCATCCCAGAGCAAACGAAGCCAGTAGTGTTTGGGTAGTGACTGCATGTGGCAGCCCAAAAGCTAGCGCCAAAGTTAGAAATTGACCAAACGTGAGCGGAATATTAATGTCCGAATTTTGGGGGGGGGGCGAAACTTTTCGCTAAAAGGGTACTTTTTACACTCGCCAAACAGAGATGACAACAGCAATTGTTTGCTCCGGCATAAATGAAAGTTTTTTTTTTCCTGTTGGCTCCCCACTCACGAATGATTCAGCAACTGGTTAGAGCCAGTTTTTATTTTTGTCACATGTTGATTGGTAGTTTTGGGAGGCGTTTTACGTTTTTTTTCTTCATCTTGTTGCTCTTCGAAAAAAGGAAAACTTCTGCTTCAAGGTTGAGCGGCTTGGTTCTAGAGTTTCCTGCCTCTCTATGGACAAAATTTTGTGTGGTGGGAGACTATTTTAGGAAGCCTTCAACGACGAGTTTTGTCGCTGTTCGGATATGTGAAAATTGGGAAAATGTCACTCGACAATGTTGAAGAGGGGAGAATGCTCATTAACAACGAAAAACCTAAGATAGAGGTAGACAGGGAAAGAAAACTGAAAGTTGTCATGACCGGGTATCGAATTTCCTCTCACGGCTCGAAACCGGAATTTGCTCGTTTTTTTTCCTTTTTCTAACGACATTGTCATTAACTCTGTTGATGAAATAAGTTGAAAAGATTAGTTTAAAAGTGTTTCTAAATTAAGAATTTTGAGCCCCAGGTCATGGAGGTTGTTTGGTTACATCCGAATTTTTCATTATAATACAGTTCGAGAATTCTGCCTAATGGATTGAATAAAACAAATTATCTCAAACATACAACATTGAAAATATCCCCAAAGAAAGGGCAACCGGAAAACATTCCCATACATAGTAATTCAATAACAAAACTGAAGACAAATTTTTGGCTCCACTAGCAATATTTTCTCAAGACCGATCCCATTCTGCCATCTGCCGCTTTCCCCGCACCAAAGAGTAGCGCCATTTTGTCTCCACCATACTCAGTGCCGTATTTTGACAGTTTTCCAAACTAATTTTAATTTAAAACACATTTGTAACACGGGGTGCATTCGAGCAAGCAAAACGAGACAGAGTCGTTGCCGGTTTATTTTCTACCCGGGGCAAAAATATTCTTATTGCTTAAGGTTTGCTCACGTGACTGTGGTTGGAGTCCGGTGTAGAACGACGATGACGATGGTGATTATTCAACTTGTGTCTCAATAAATTTGTAGGCAAAAAAATCACGGAGAAGTGAACTTCTTGGGCGTTAAATTTGTGGAGATCACTCGTTCAATAATTGAAAAGAGGGGTTTTCCTCCACAAATTATAAATAACTCGACTCAAAGTTGTAATTTTAACTTGTTATGTTTTCGGTTTTAATAAAAATCATTTTTTTCTGTAGACTCACCCTAACGTTCACCTATGGGAAAACGGACGACTAAAACGAAAGTATCCAACCGGTAAGTAAAACTGCCGAAAAGCGATTCCTCCCCAAATAAACAACTTTTGTGTGACTTATGTCTTCGAAGATGACACTTTTTTCGGAGGTTTTTTTTCTTTTCATCTGTCTTTTGCGTTCGCCGAATATTTTAGGAAAAATAAAATTGGTGAAGCGAAATGACACCTATGAGAGGAAATGATAGTAGTTTTACAGTTTTGCTGAACTTTTATCCTTTTGATGCTAACATTAGAGATTTGGAAGATTTTTCAATGGAAAAAGATTGAGAAGTTTGTCTTCTGACTTCGGGAAACGACATTGTTTTTTTTTTCATCAGTTATTCACTCTGTTTGTAAAATTTTTCTAAGAATTGTATTCCAAAACACGAAGAGCGATTACATAAAAATTACTACTTTACTACTTTGGGTAACAAGTGGTTTTTCGTGATATATGCATTTTAATCTTCTTAATCTTTCAATCTATCTGATAAGACTAGGAACCACGATGAAAGTTTGCATTAATGTAGGAGGTCATCTATTGCGATCCATGAACTCTTTTTTTAATAAGTCAAAACCTAACGTCTCCCTTAACGATTAAGGTAAGACTTCTTCTCCTATCCCTAATCAGCTCTTGGATGTCAATATGACGCTATTGGAAGTTTGGTGGCTTGTAAATTAATTCGGGTGCATCCAAAAAACAGCTATTTCTGCGGGGACCCTCAACGAATTCTGGAAATATTTAATTATACATCATTACTTTTTTATGGACGCAGCCTGGGCTTCCAGTAAAAAACACTCGATAATCAGACCTTAAATGTCAATAGCTTAAAACCGCTATATCTCTTTTGTTTCTCAGCCGATTTTTACCAAACTTAAAGTTTTGGAAACCTTGTTATGTAACTCAATAGTGTTTTTCAGACTATATTCACCTACAATTCTTCAGTTTTCCGTTATTCAAAATCTATAAAAAAGAATCCGAAAAAATGCTTCGGAAAAAAGACTAGATCAGCTATGGAACGCTAAAAAAAAATCACTTTGTGTCCAAAAACGCTGAAATTAGAAGCTTTACCTTGCACATAAGGGTATATTTTTATTTGATTTTTTTTTCAAGATCATTCGAAACCACAGAAAATGTAAAAAAGTGGTGTAACAACCGTACTTTTCAATCAATAATCCGTCAAAATGGTTAAAGTCGCACCAGATAATTTAAAAAAAAAATTGAAAAATCGACGTAATTTGAGTGAGTTAACGCAAGATTTCCGCATATTCACCAGAAATCCAATTTCGTACCGATTCAAGTGGTTTAATAACATAAGCGTTGCGATACTATAAAAAAAAATATTATTGTGTTTCAGGTAAATTTTGAAAAACATATTTGCGTTTCATTACAAGGTTTCCTAAACTAGAAATTTTGTAAAAATTGGAATCAGAAACAAGAGAGGTTGGTTTTAGTCAGGAGTTCCAAATTGACACTCGAGGGACTGTGACGGGTAAAATTTTCAGGGTTGGATGAGGGTTTTTATTTTTACTATGGTCAGATCAATGGCTAACAAGTAACTAGTAATATTAAAAAAAAGGTTTGAAGGACCTCTTGGTTGAATGAAACTATGATTTCAAAGAAGTCGATGATTCCTTTGAATTTAGCAACAGATACTGTGATTTATTAGTTTTATAACGGTTTTATGAGAGCCAAATAAATAGCTAAAATTTTACCGTTTTCTCGCAAGCCAACCAATTACATTCGATAATATTCGATAAAACGCGCATACAGCCGATTGACGAAATGGCTGATAGATCAACATAACTATCAATTCGCTGTTTGAGGGTAATCTGCTTTTGACACATGGCATGGAAATTTTTTATTGTGAAAAATATTTTAAAATTTAAATAAAATTTTGAACAGTTTTGTCAAAATATATTGAGCATAAATAATCGTGCGTAAAAAATCTGCTAGCAAAAACATTGGTGGTTTTTGTTTTTTATTCATCAGAAAATCATGAATTCAACAGATTGAAGCTCTTAGCAAAGTTATAAGTGATAAGATTTTGGAAAAAGAGACAGGTTTTGAAAGGGGGCATATCTGGCAGGGGGGCCGATATAGGCTAGATGAGCCATATTTTTTTCTTACTTTTTATCATTGAAACAATAAATCAACGCTCTAATTGCAATCTTTCAGTGAAAATAGAGGATCTGATAAAAATATGATATAAACAAAATATTACTATGAAATACGGCCATTTGGCATCTCTATAACTATGTTTTAAGCTAAAAACATAGTTCATAGGTCGGCAACCTGCGGCTCTTCCGATTTAAAGCTACGGCTCTTTAGTTCATTGCACTAATATTATATCTATAGGTATATTTTGAATAAAATACTTATAAAGTCGTGCTATTTCCATAAATCCAGAAGAGAATTTTAAAATTTCATCCGCTGTAGGATCAAGCGAAAAGTATAAAATGACAAAATAACATTTTTTGAAGCTTTATATTACATATTTTTTTGCTTTTTTTTTCAAGACTCAGCATAGAGGTCAAGATTGAATTTATCATGAACCGTAAATAAAAAAAACTGTTGTTTTAAAACAACAAAACTCAAATAAAAATATTTATTTATTTCTAAAACGTGTGTGTATTTTTGAAACAATCGAACACAATACAGTAATACCTCGATATAAAGCAACCTCTTTTTTAAGCAACCTCGATATAACGTAACCCAATATAAAGCAACTTTTGCCTCTATATTACGTAACTTTTAAAAATGTTTCTCATTTGAATGAATATGTTTAATTTCAATACTTTTTTTGTCATAACAATATAATAATGTTGTTTGAGCCATGCGGCAAATTCTCAGAGGCATAAGGAGCGAATGAGCGCAAGCGTTAAAAATGTAACTCCAGTACTTTAAGTATTGTGATAGTCGCTTTTGTGCTTTTGAAAATCCAGCCTCTAGAGCATGTATCTCCATTTCAAAACTTAATGACTATATTTGCACCTACAGATAAGTTGCTTAAGCTGAAGTGAGGTTAGGGCATGTAGTCTTTTATTCAAATAAGTTTTTATGATTGCTGACAGTTGATCAATCCTTGTACAATAGACCGCTGCAAGCTTTGTATGGAAATTTCAAATTCTCAAATTTTTACATCTCCCATGACTTTTTTTGATTGTTTTTGCTGCCAGAAATAGCAATAAAAATTCTGGAAGCGATCCATCCAGTCCTGAATTAGCGCAACGAGTTTTTAGTTTGTATGGAAATTTGTAGGGGAAAACAAAATTTTTCGCCAGAGATGTTCTGAAAGTTCCAAAAAAATATAACTTTGGATGAAAATGTTCATTGATTCATGCAGTACATTTCATGTGAATAAAGCACAAACCTATCTTGTTCCCCAGAAAAGTTATTCAATGTTTTATAAAATTTTACTTTTCAAAATCCATTTTTTTTATTATATCCTTTTTGACTGCTTGTTTGAAAGCTGTGTAACAGTAGGATGGAAATAAAAAATCTCAAAAAACTGCTTTGCATTGCGACAGAATTTATTAACTTATAAAGCCTTTGCAAAAACATTTCATGCAATTATTTCCAGCTCTAGCAAGCAAAGTCTGCCATTTTTGAATACTTTTCAATGGATTCAGATTTTTTATTTTGAAATGGTTATAACTTTTTTCATGAAATTCTTAGTTGCTTGTCATGTAAGCAAAAAATGAAGCTTAAGAATAGTCAAAACTAAAAAATTAAAGACCCACTTCTTTTTAAGCTTATTTGAATTTTCTGGATGATTTAATGTGCAAAAATGTCTTCTTCCATACAAAATTGAAACGCGTTGCGCTAACTCAGGTTTCAACCAAATCATCTCAAATTTTACACTGATGCTTTGTGACCCTTTGGCAGCAAAAAAACATATAGGAGCAAAAAGTATTTTTTTTGCAGCAGTCTACTGTACAGATTTCTGTACCATCGCAAATGCACGGATTTTATCATTTGCTATGAAAATAATAAAGAAACATTTCTGATGTTTCTGAGCCGTTTTGAAAATATGTACACCCTCTTTGGGTATTTTGTTTGGTTTTAATCGCATATCATATCAGAATGTCATTATTTGGTGACATT
The DNA here is from genome assembly GCF_029784155.1 of Uranotaenia lowii. Lineage (NCBI taxonomy): Eukaryota > Metazoa > Arthropoda > Insecta > Diptera > Culicidae > Uranotaenia > Uranotaenia lowii. The sequence goes on from NC_073693.1 coordinate 48,291,268, forward strand.
TATCACAATTATTAAACGTCAAGGAATGCATTGAATTAATAGATAAAAAAAAACAAAACTGTCTGTAAATGGCGCTTTTGGGCATAACAGGATCGATTAGAGCATTTAATGGTATTTTTAATGGTAAAAAGTATTAAAACCGTACAAACAGAATTTAGAATCAACTTTTTCACATTTACGATCACTATCGATGCTCCAAAGGACCATTTTAAGTAGTGTTTCGATATAACGTAACTTCGATATAAAGCAACGAAAAAAAAAAATTCGTTGCTTTATATCGAGGTATTACTGTAGTTGAGCTGTAGCTAACAGGAAAATCTAAGTTTATCATTTACAAAAAAGTCGTTTCTAGACAGCATCTGTTTCCTTATCAAACAACGTAACCCTTGTAAAATTTTATATTTTAACCCTTTAATGCATAGTGTTGTTTTAAAACAACACTAATCGAAATCAAAATATCTCGGAAATGCGTGGGTATTTTTTAAGTGCTGTTATGTCAAAAAATGTTCTAGAAATTAAAAGGAATTAGCCCATGGTATTTTAATCACGATATTTCAATGTAAGTGTGAGATATCGAACATAGTATGCGGAAAATTTGCAAAAATATAATTTATTTTTTTAAAGGAGTTTTTGGAAAATCGCTGATATTTCTTCAGAGTTACAAATTCTTTAGAAAAATTTAACCTCAATCAATCACAAACACCTTCTTGTATCCAATTAACGAGGTTTGGAAGAATATAGAAAAATCGTATTGAAATAAATAAAGAATTGCAAAAAAATAGTTTTCAACTTTGATGGGCCATAACTTTCATAATACTCAAAATAACGACTTCAAAGCTGTTGAGTTGTGTTATTTGAATTTAAAAGTTATTATTTCACTGACTCAATAACTGCTATTCTCAATTAAAAATAGTTGTGCAATAAAGGGTTAAATAAGCACTCGTAATCCCTTTTATGCCCTCTATAGAAATTGATCAGTTTAAATTACCAAAATCGTATTAGAATGAATCAACCATTTTAAATTTTTTTTTATTTTTTTTTTTTAATGTGTTGAATATTATTTACACTAATTTACACTATGAATCTCAATGGAAAAAGTTTCCTTTGAAGAGATTCATGTTGAAACAAAATTAAACTAATCATACAATAAAATTATACTAAATTAAAAAAAATCTAACACTTCAAGTAAAAATTTTACAAAATAAACGATACAAAGTTATAAATCTTTACACTAAAAGCTAGCTTTGTTCGACTTGTTTAACGATTTATTCTTTCTTTAAACATTTGAAGCAGTTTGTTTTTGAATATGGATCGACGATTAGTTTCTTTCAGATCATTGGGTAAGTTATTATATTTGGTTGGTCCGATGAAAGAAATTCTAAAGTTGTTAATAACCGACAGCGTTGTAAATAATTTAAACGACGAATATTGTGTGTTCTTATTGCAGCTCTAAAGTTAATATTTTGGATGGTATTTGATGAGTGCATATTCTCAAAAACATACATGATAGTTTGGAAATCACAAAGGTCTACTAATGGTAAGATATTATGAGCACTGGATGAGTAAATAAGTTTGGTTGGATGTAAAATAGGGAGATTGTAAATAATTTTTAGACATCTGTTTTGCTAGGATTGCAGCTTTTGTAAATGTGATTGAGACGCTCGACCCCAAACTGAGATAAGGTAGTGTAAAATTGAATGGATAAAAGCGTAATAGATTTTCAACAAGACATGTTGAGGCACAAAACGTCGTAGTCTCCAAAGGACACCGCAAAGAGGAGAAATTATTTTTTCTAGATTTTTTATGACAACTTTAACACGTAACAACATAAAAATATAGGGAAAACCACCTCAACCCTATCTTAAATTTGATCTTGAATTAAATTTAATGTATTTTAATGTTGATACCTCATAAGCATTTCAGATTGCCAAGTTTCAAACGGGTTTGCCCAGATTTTCTAAGAAAAAAAAAGAAAGATACCAGTCTGGTCTGGTTGGCCGGATATCGAGAAATAAGGCCCGGTTTTATCCAGGATTATTCCTAATTTTTAAGAAATTTTAAATTCTCAACTATTTAAGCGAAATAAATTCGAATGCATTTATTTAAATTTCGAGATCAGCTTTGAATGCCGCTGGTGATGTGCCTTTGGAAAAAAATATTTTTCGTGTGTTTGTTTTTAAGCTTTTCTCTTGCCTTTTCATCAACAATACGTATGTAGATTTTGGCAGGATTTTCCCGGATATTACCCGGTTTTGAGTTTAAATTTAGAAAACCTATGCCAAGATTTGCCCGGTCGGGATACATACAAAAAATCTGAAAACTAACTCAATAAATAACTAGCTAAAAAGTGAATAGATAAAGTTTAGTTCATTTAAAAATGGGACATCATTCTGCTGCCTGTGAAAACTACTATCAGACCAATTTTTTTTCAAATTTTAAAATTAACGCAAAAAAGAAAACCGTTGATTTAGAAAAAAAACTTTGCGTGAGTGGTGGAAAAGTATGCAAAAATATTAAAAATGTCCACAAAGCTCAAATCTTGTGGAAAAAACACAAAATATTTAAAAAAAAACTTTGGTTTTCACTGTTCTTAAAACGTTATAAAAAGTACCTTTGTTTGTAAATTTCGCAGCCTACGATCTTAACTAACCGGTTATACTTAAAGTTCAATCTCATGATGGCTTCCCTTCGTTTTTGTTAGATTTTGCCAGCAGGCATTCTAGTTAAAACGTTTTTAGTGGAACAAAAATATTCAAGTTTTGTAAATTTCAAAACAGCTCAGCTGTTACAGCTGAATCCACCAAATTGTCCTCAATATCTTTCAAAAGAGAAGTATTGGGCCAAGAAGAAGCATTAATTGAAGGAGAAGGAAGCCTCCACTCAAAATACAGATTTTACGAAATATAAGCGGAAAAACTGATCAACATAATGACTAAAAGATTGTGCGCAAGTCGATAGGGGATACCAAGAATCAAGTAGAAATAGATTTCTTATAAAAACGATATATATTTTTTTCATATTTTTTCTTCATTCATCATAAAACTATCTTTATTTCCTTCATAAAAAGTATTTCGATACTGATTTTCGAACTGATAATTACAAATTAAAGTTTGACAGCTTTTCAAACTCGAATTAGCATTGAGAATGTATGAAATTTGTAATTCTGAAAATCTATATGAACACCTGATCACAAGCTAAATACTTGTAATCAAAAACTTTAAAAGACATACACCGTCGTAGCCGATTTAGGCTTTACAGACTGAATAAATGACGTGAACAACTTAAGATTAACATTTAAACACCCAGTACCGAAATGGGAATCGAACCCATGCCATCAGTAGACTAGCGATTACCGCCTTACCACGCTAACCACTCGACCACCGAGACGTACAAACCCGAAGCAGTTTTTTATATTAATAATTTTTTTATATTTAAAAAATATTAACTTTGAGTCTTTGAACACATTTAAAATTTCAAATGTGATGTGAATGGTTACCAAAAGCACACAAATTTTGAACGAAGTTTCAGTTATAGACATTTTTTCATTTTCGAATATGAATTAAAAACTGTTGATTTATTTTTTTTTTCAAATTTTTGTTTTAAAATCTTTATAAGTATCCTTGAACTGATCTTTCCAATTAAAATTTACTGTTTCTTTATTATTTGTCATGAATTTTCTATGAAGACTAAAAAATCACATTGTTACAGATTTATACTGGTCAAATCACAGATTTTTTTTCCAGTAGTCTGGGCTTTAGCAAACATTGATGAATAATATACAATTTTTCATTCAATAGGACGCACAATACGGAAGAATCACTGGTACCATAAGAATAGATTTTTTAATTTTCCGGATGCATACAATTCTGAAGAAACATTTGCTGGATGTCATGCATTTTTGAAAATTCTACCAGATTTCAAGAGCATAATTCTTGTAGATTGAAGTTATTTACAGTTTGGTTAAATTTTACCTCATAGTTCTGGATTTTGATAATTTTGAGAAAACTCATTGATGATTGATAAAGTTGCTAGATTGCCCGGTTTCATCCAGGTTTGCCCGGATATTTAATACAAAATAAGAAAGTGCAGCCCGGCTCGGTTGCCTGGATTTCATTGAAAAATGCCCAGATTTAGCTCGGATTTATTCACTTTATTTGGCAAAGCAAACAAAAAAAAACCAAATTGTATTGTAAAATTTTTTTTGTAAATGCCTCCAAAACGAAATTTTTGTTGTTTTTGTTGACCCAAAAATGCGATTTAAAACCTGTCGATGAGTTTGGATGCAAAAAAATATATTTTTTAATTTTTCTTCATTTTCGTTTAGTAATTTCTGGGTTTTGACAAAATTTGTCCGGATATTGCCCGGATTTGTGGTCGTCAGTTCTGGAATCAAATACCCAGATTTTGCAAGGTTTTTATATAAAATTGCCTGGATTTGTCCCGCCTGGATAGGCGCTGAAAAAATTCTCTCAACCTTATCGTTAAAATATTTTGATTTTTTAAATTAAAAACTATAACAATAAGCCTTTAATGTGGCTCTTTCAAACTCTGAAATTATAAAAATTTGAATTTGTTTGGCTCTTCCGACTCAATAGGTTGCCAACCACTGAACAAGTTATAACTAAAATTTGGTCAAAATTTCAACTTTGACGTACGCTTGAAATCACTTCCTTCCATTATCAATTAAATAATACGAAATTATTGCAAGTGGAAATGAAATTAAGCATAATATATATATATATATATATATATATATATATATATATATATATATATATATATATATATATATATATATATATATATATATATATATATATATATATATATATATATATATATATATATATATATATATATATATATATATATATATATATATATATATATATATATATATTTTTTTTTTTTTTAATGAAGAGATTAACCACCGTAATGTTTGTATGTTACTTTAATTTGTCGGCCTTAGCGGTGAAAAGTGATGTCCTTTTTAGTAGGGACATCTAAAGCTTATGAAATTTTATAGGTGGATAAGAGGTTAGATGAAAATGAAAGATGTTGAAAATGAGCGGGTAGAATTTTATTTAGAAGCATATCATCACATATCAAATTTTTTGTTCCTCACGGGCCTACTACTATGAAGCAGTAGATACAGATAGAGTTGCATCTACCACCACACATTAGTAGGCCAAGCGTGGTCCGCCCCACAAGGGAAAACTTGCAGTGCGGACGAACAAAAAAGTTGATATGTGATCGCTCAGATATACTCCCTTTAACTCAGAAACGCATCTATCGATGCATAAGTCTTCTCAGTTTGTTATCTTCGCATTTGTTACATCCGGGGTTTGGATGCGAAACGGTACGGTCGATAGTCTGATAGTGACCTATCACCGATGCTATGATGTCGTGTTTTTATTTTCTTTTTGGCCAAAGTTATTTAATTTAAATGAAGAGATTAACCACCGTAATGTTTGTATGTTACTTTAATTTGTCGGCCTTAGCGGTGAAAACATCCAAACCCCGGATGTAACAAATGCGAAGATAACAAACTGAGAAGACTTATGCATCGATAGATGCGTTTCTGAGTTAAAGGGAGTATATCTGAGCGATCACATATCAACTTTTTTGTTCGTCCGCACTGCAAGTTTTCCCTTGTGGGGCGGACCACGCTTGGCCTACTAATGTGTGGTGGTAGATGCAACTCTATCTGTATCTACTGCTTCATAGTAGTAGACCCGTGAGGAACAAAAAATTTGATATGTGATGATATGCTTCTAAATAAAATTCTACCCGCTCATTTTCAACATCTTTCATTTTCATCTAACCTTCTATCCACCCATAAAATTTCATAAGCTTTAGATGTCCCTACTAAAAAGGACATCACTTTTCACCGCTAAGGCCGACAAATTAAAGTAACATATATATATATATATATATATATATATATATATATATATATATATATATATATATATATATATATATATATATATATATATATATATATATATATATATATATATATATATATATATATATATATATATATATATATATATATATAGCCCGCCCAGTTTCGGAAATCGGCTATTGTGACTACTTTTATTAAAAAATAATTTCATTGGAAACTGTTAGAGATTTTAACAGAGAAAATGCTCTTATGTTAAGCTTGCCAGATTGCCCGGTTTTATCCGGGTTTGCCCGGATATTTGATGCAAAATTTCGAGAAAGTCCGGTCCGGCCCGGTTGCCCGGATATCGTGAAAAAAGTCCGGATATTGCCCGGATTTTTTCACAATTTTCATAAAGTAATCATAAAAAAAAATCAAAGTTTTGAGTAAGTTTTAGCTAAATCGATTAACGGTATGGAAATTTTCAACGGTTGTTTCAAATAATTTCGCTGATTTACTTTTATAAACCTTTAAATATGTAAGTGTTCCAAAAAGTTTTTTTGAAGTCTGCAATTACATTAATAAAATATTAATTTCATTTTTTCTTTGCTTTTATGTATAATAAAACTTAAATTTTGCCCGGTTTTTGTCCGGTTTTTGGATTTGAAAAATTGAAATCCATGCCCGGATTTTGCCAGGTTTTTTTGAAAAAATGCCCGGAATTGCTAGGCCCGGATGGGAGTGGAAATAATTCTGGCAACCTTATCTTATGTGCACAAAACAGATGTCCGCTCATGTGCATATAGTTTTCAGACTCCTATTTATTGAAATATGGGAGAAAATAAATACGTTCCTTAGTATGCGCGTTTAACCCGCCTTTTCCCTACAGTCGATAAGTACAGACTTTTAAAATGAAATACATAAGGGATTGGTAGTGAACGTCAGGTGGAATGTTACTATGAGTTGAAGTCGAATTTCGTTGTCTGGCGCCATCTTGAAATCCAAGATGGCGGCTACTGCTGAACTCTAAACTGCTGTAAATGACTAAAAATCGTATGACACCCTCAAAATATGGGTAAACATTGGGTGAAAAAGCTAAACTAAAAGATAACGAATTTCGCTATCTGACGCTATCTTGAAATCCAAGATGGCTTCCATTGAACTCTAAAATGCTGTTAATCACTGACAATAGCATGAAAACCGCACAATATGGATATTGGATGAAAGAGCTAAACTAGAAGAAGTCGAATTTCGCTACCTGACGCCATCGAAATCCAAGAAAACAGCTTCCGCTTAAGTTAAAAATGCTGTTTACCACTGAAAATCGCATTAAACTCTCACATGGGTATTATATGAAAGGACTAAACTAGAAGAAGTCGAAATGCGTTTTCTGACGCCATCATGAAATCCAAGATGGCGGCTCCTGATTAACTCTAAAATGCTGTAAACGACTAAAAATCACATGAAACCCCTAAAATATGGAATTTTAGGTGAAAGGGTTAAGCAAGTAGAAGTCAAAGCTATCTTTCAAGCAGGATTAAAAAGAAAAAAATCAAGATTAGCCCAAGCAACATTTAAAGTTCTATAGCAGGCTACTAGATAAAGTTTTGGTTTAAAAAGAAGCTTGAGAAGTGCAATAAAACTATCGGTGTTACTTGGGATATCAGATATCGAAATTTGTCTTCTACTTGTTTAGTCCTTTCACCCAATACTAATATTGTGGATGTTTGAAGAGATTGTATGCAATTTAAAGCTTTGAAATGAAAAAAGGAAGCCGCTATCTTGTATTGGCGATTGGCAACAATTTTGTTCCCCTACTAGTTGGGCCTTTTTCACTCAATACTCATGTTATTGAGATATTCATACCATCTTCCAGTGATTTAAAGTATTTCAAAGATTTTTAAACATTTTTTTTTCAAGCCCTGAGTGCCTTTACAAAACATGCAAAAAAAAGCTTTAAACAAACTGTTTAGTTTATATTTTATGGCAGAGCATTCAGAACTCTTTCTAAACAACAGTTTATCTAGTAAAAACTTTATTAGCTTTTTCAGAACTACCTGAAAACAAATGTTTGAAACAAGAATCTAAGCATTTCTCACCATAATAAAACAGTTATAAAGCTAGTTGCATTGAAATTTTATAATAAAACCATAATAAAACTTTGGCTTACTCTGTGTAACTTCGGTTTAGTGAACCACGTAAATGATCATGAAAAGAATTCATTTTTCTGGACAATCCTGGACAACCTAGACGCCTGTAGCACAGCCGGTACCTCTTTTCAATTTTTTTTAGAATAAAAAAAATTTGGTTCCCGTAACATCTCCTAAAATCTAATCTTTCCTAAAAGGATCAAATATTCATTAAAAATATTTGGACTGAAGATTCTTAGAGTACTCATCTTACTTTTATAATTAAGCTTAAATTTTCCTTAACATAACATTTTACAGAACAACTGGAATTTATTTTTGTTGAGTTGTTAAAGTAATGAGAATAGTTGATTATCTGGTAGCTTAACATCTGCAATCTATACCAACCGATCAACAAGCTTAATTAGCTGAACAACTCGAGTAAGATAAATTATTCAGCAAATGTTACCGGCAAGAAAATTTCTTCATCTCAATCAAACTTGGCAGCAAGAGAGCAACTGCATCTTACCCTACAAAGGTGTCAGCTAAATCCATTAGCGTTCACCGAAAGCGCATTTTGGATGGATTCGCACATTCCAAACCCGAATGAACCATCTCCCAGAAGGGGGAATTCTCGTAACCCTTTTACATATCATTCAGCTCAAACTGGTGGTAGCCATTAAAAAGTACCGACCAAACCATCAAAAGCAAAGAATCATCCATCAGACATTCTGACAGGGCTGCAGCATCCTTCCATTGAAAATTGCTCGTACTCACTCACTCATTCTTGAACAAACACACACACACACACTGACAACGAACCTGAGAAAGATCATTCTGTACGAATGAAAACGAAACGGGCAACCCTAGAGAAGAGTTGCACTTTTCGAGAATGCATTGGGGAACTATTGCGAAAAAGCGGGTGAGAAGGGAAAAGTGAGAAAATTAAGGTGGAAAAAACCGGGCAGCAAATTGGCACCCGGGAAAAGGGCAAAGTGCTCAGCAAAGATATGTATTTGCCCAGTTGCCATCCGTCACTGTTTGCCCGAATGGAAATGGCAATTCTGGTACCAGAGAGGGTTCACATTACAACGTTCTCGGTTTTTCACGCCCCATCGAATCCCCCGGCTCCCAGAAGGACAGCCGACAGACATTCTCCAAGTGGTCTATCGACTATACTCATGGAACGCGCATTAGGGTAATTCGAAGTTGAAGCTTGTGTCTTTTTTTTGCGTTTCTCTCATTGACATGTCTCCAACGATACCGAGATCGTTGCCAAAATAAAGAAATAAATCTTTGGCAGACAATTATTGAGTGCTAATATTCGAGGGATGCCGGAAAATCTTGGCTGACACGGTTTTTTCCTTACTTAATATGTAGATACATTCTTCAATTTTATAAAAGCTCTCCCAAGAAACTAACTGATTTTGACCTTTTATAAAATTCTCAATCCAAAAGTCACTTAAGTGAAACATCCAATCCATCAGTCATCAACCGGATAGTGGCCACCGGATTCCATGAATGACGACTGACAGTTAAATGCGGCTAGTTTCCAGCAGCGTTTTTGTGTGTGATGATGCACTTTGCGTGAATAGAGAACTATAATTGAGGACCCTCAACGCCGCCCCCTCATTCATCAGTCAGCCCTTCCCAGGGGGGGTTTCCACCAATTCCACCAGGGGAAAAGTTTGCTAATATTTGAACGAAAGAATAGCTGAATGAATGGAATAATGAACCGAAGCTGAATGAACGCAGCACCTACCAATTCTGAAAATGTGGTTGTGTTTGGGCCCCTCGTTTGGTAGCGTAAAGTTTCTGATGAGTTCAAGTTTTTTTTTTGCTCCACTGACTATTTACAGCTCTGTTCTATGCCACGTGGATAAAGGCTTGTCATGATTCGTAATTCGTCTGTGTCAGCAATCTGTAGAACAGTTGCTGATAGAGAACAACTTTTTTCAGTCTTGATTCTACATTCGTATAATGGAGGATAATTGACTGAAAGCTTCGGTGCTGTTTTATAAAATTGACTACTTTCCCAGAAACGATTCTATGACACTGGATAGTTTTGACAGTGGGATTTATAACTACAATCCAAACAAATTGAATATGAAAATCGACCAATTTCAAACGAATGTTTTGTGGGTAACCACGAAAAACCATCAATTTTTTATGAATCATACCACCATTCGATGTTCCTCTCAAACACACCTGAAAAGTATCAAGTCCAGTCGATTGAAAGAAAAGTGAGTGCCCATTTCCAAACACCAGCCAAATTTCAAAAGTCACGCACTTCATTGGCAGCTTGACTTTTTTTCCTTTTTCAATTCTAAGAAAAACTCTTCCGGCACCTTAAATCATCCCCCCATACCACGCGCACAGCCCCAAAACCGCAGCTCGGACGATTGATTTTGTTTGGGAGGATTTGTTCTGTGGCAGTAAAAAGAAACCTAGGTTTAGTGAAACGCATAAGCAAAAGAAAATACCTACCCTTCCCTTTAGGAGAAAATAAAAAAAATACAATTCCCTACCGACTTCATGATACAGCAAAAAGGGATACGCAGCAAAGGAAAATAATGAAAGTTCAAGGATTTTATGTTTGTTTTATCGAGCACCCAAAGCAATCGAGTGTTCCCTTTCAATTCATATTTTTGGTACTGGATTTTTTTTAGGAAGTAGAATGATGGTTCTTAAAGGAATATTTCAGTAAATTATATCTCATAATTATCTTTAAAAAATTGGAAAAAAATTGATTACTCTAATAGACCACTACAAAAAATGACTTCTTGCACCTATAAGTTTTTTCAATTCATTTTGTGGGCCACCAAACATAAGTTTCGAATTTAAGGAGATTTGGAAGAAGAAATTTATGTATATTAAATCATCCAGGAAATTAAAATAAGCATAAAATTAACTTTTTCTCAAATTTTTGGTTTTTCCTATCCTTAAGCTTAATTTTTTGCTAACATGTGAAAAAGCTTATTATTTTATCAAAAAATGTATAACCATTTCAAAATTTAAAATCTGAATCTATTGAAAATTATTTTGAATAGGAAGACTTTGCTTGCTAGTGCTTTCAATAGTTTCATGAAATGTTTATGCCAAGGTTATTTAAATCAATGAACTCATAGACGATGCCAAGTAGTTTTTAGCAATTTTTAATTTACATCCTAAAAATAAACATATTTCAAATAAGCAGTCCAAAATACTCAAATTTAAAAAAAATCAATCTTGAAATTATTGTTTTTCTTACTAATGGAATATTTTTTTCTGAAGTAGAATCAAGTTGGTTGTTTACTCACATGAAATGTACTGCAAGAGTCAAGGAATATTTTCCATCGGAAGTTATATTTTTCGAACTTTCAGTATATGTGTGACGATTTTTGAATGAAAAATTGTGTTTTCCCATAAAAATGTCTATACAAAAATTAAATCTCGTTGCACTTATTTAGGACTAGGCGGATCGCTTCCAACTTTTTTATTACTATTTCTGGCAACAATACAACCAAGAAAGTTATGGGAGGTGTAAAAATTTAGTAATTTAAAATTTCCTTACAAAGCTTGCAGCGGTCTAATGCTCATGCCTTTTCGTTTTATGAAGTAAACGAATGTAGTAAATGTTGGTTGATCATATTTACTAATAGGATCGTTTTTTCATTCAAAAATAGTTGAACTGAAGATTTTAATATTCGTTTTTCAAGAATATTTAAAATCCAAAGTTTAACTTTTAAAACTTTCAGTAGAACTATGGTGATTTTTGGATGAAAAGTTTTGTTTTTCCATACAAAATTCCATACAAAATTTAAATGCTGTGCGCTTATTCAGTGCTGAATAGATCGCTTTAATTTTTTTCTTCATATTACTGGCAGCAAAAACAACCAAAAAAGTAATGGGAAGTAAGAAAATTATAAATATGAAATTTCTATACAAAGCGTACAGCAAATCTCTAAGGTCTTAAAGTGTATTATAATTATTTTTTTTAAATACCCCACTTTAAAAATTTCAGGAAACATTTTGGAAGTTGAATCACAAACTTAGTAAGAAAAATAAAAGCTCATTTGAATAAGAAAAAATACATAAAAATTATCAATAAAACAATTCCCAAATTTTTTCAAATTTAATTTTTATAAAATGATCCGACTTTCGTTATTGATAGAGGTTTGCAAACAATATTTTGCTATATTGTATGTAAATTTTACAGTTCAAAGTGCACATAAAGAAATTATGTCTTTAAGTTCACAATTTAAATCGCTACAAATCAGAACCAAAAGTTGTTTCATAGGACGACTAGTTATCAAAATATTAAAAAAAAAATCATGATGTCACAACGTGCCACTTTTATCCACTTTTCTGATTTTTTTTTTACAAAACCGTACTTTTCTGCTCTCCTATTCGATAAATTTTTATAACAATTTCAGAAAAGTATCAATTCATTTCAACCAACAAATCGCTTTTTTTAATTTTTTAAAATTTTGTTTTCAATATACAGCGATTTAATTTCGTGACGCCACAACGCCAGTTATTTGAAACACGGTTTTGCAAAGTGTTGTGACGTCACGAAATTTGATGTTCGTACAACATGAAATAAATCAAAGTATAATCTTAAATTAATTCTTAATCCACTAAAAAGGCTAAGAAACTTAACAAATAATGTAATTTGGTGTCAAAAAAGATCCATTTATCAAAAAAAAAAAATGGATGCATTGATTCAAAAAAGGCCCATTTATATATATGGTTGCCAGAATTATTTCTAAACGTATCCTGGCCAGACAAATCCGGGAAATTTTATATGAAAACCTGGCAAAATCCAGGCATTTGATTTCAAAATAAACGGGACAAAATCCGAGAAATATCCGGGCAAATTGGGTCAAAATCCAGAAAATTCTCAACAAAACTCAAGAAAAAGTATTGAAATTTTTTTTTTCCATAAAACATAAATTGACAGATTTTAAATCGTATTTTACGCTTCTAAAGCTTTCTGAAAAAATTTCGTATTTTGAGCATTATTACAAAATGTTTCAACACATTTTTTTGGCTTTTTTGTTAAATTTGTCAAATGAAGTTAAAAATTCCGGGCAAAATACGGGCATTTTTCTCAATGAAATCCGGCCGGACTGTTCCCAAATTTTGTATTAAATATCCGGGCAAACCCGGATAAAACCTGAAATCTGGCAATCTTACCCGTATAAGCTTATAAGGTTTGCAACACTTCGCAAAACTAAATTAAACAAAACTAAGCAAGATGGAAAGCGAAAAAACAGTTCAAATCCAGACAAAACCAAATAAAACAGGATGGATCATAGTTCGACAAAGCAAAAATAAATTAGACTTTCAAAAAAATCTTAGGGGAACGGTTTCTCAAATGGGCCTATCGGGTTAACTGACCCTACGGCTGTTTGATTAAATGGCTGACTAGACAGCATCTGACCAATGCATTTTGAGGGTGATACGCTTAGAATATAAGGCAAGAAAGAATTTTATGAATTTACAAACTCAAAAAAAAATAAAATAAAAAACATACAAGGTTTTGATACATTTTGATGTAATATTTCGGCTTTTGAAAATTATACGTAAAGAAGCTTAAAACAAAAACTAGAATGCTTTTTGTTTCTTACTCAAACGAATTTAAGAAATAAAACATATTTCAACTTTTGTGGAGGTATAATAATGATTTTATAGTGGAATAATAGAGTGTTTTTGTATGCCCCCCTCATGTTTGTATACTCGCTCCATCCTAAAATAACAGGTTAAATAGAATAACTGAATGATTTTTATCATTGGACCTTCAAATCTAAGCTCTGAATAACATCCTAAGAGAGAATTGAAGATCTTAAGGGGGGGGTAGGGTCTAACGGGTATAAAAAAACACCATTTTCAGGATTTTTTTTCTAAAGCTATCGTTCAAACAAATGTATTCAAATTTTTTGCATTATACAAAGCATTGTTAAAAGAACATTTAGTAATTTTTTCGTAGAAAAATTTTGAAAAATGAGCCGGTGACGGAGCATTTTCGAGGATGCCTTTTAGAAAACAGGATTTGCGGTGGACACTGTATCTCAGCACCGAATCATCTGAAGTCAAAAAATCAGAGTAAAATATTTTTGATAGATGTTTTTCTGGACCCCAACGTTTTTATTTAACTTAAATTTTTTTTTTATGAAATTTTTGTGGCTGTTTGAAGTAAAAACTACGATTTTTCACGAAAAAATCCGCCATTTTTCACCTGTAAAATCATCCCAAAGTAAAAAAAACAAAAAAGAAAAACGTTGGGGTCTGGTATTTTATATGTAGAAAATATGTTCCAATTTTGAAAAGAATCGGATAAGTAGTTTTCAAATGACGATGTCCACGGACTTTAAAAATGTGCTTTCGAGAAAATTGCGTTTGAAGTTTCTGCTCTTGCTTTCTTGCAGTATTAGATAGGAGGAGATAAAGGCCTATAATTTCTACAGTTTTGCTTCAATTGACTTGAAAATTTGACACAACATTCTTGAAATGTTTTACAATAAGAAAATAAAAAAATAAAAAAATCGATTTTTTTAAAGTGTTAGACCCTACCCCCCCCCCCCCCCCCCCTTAAAACAGATTTGATAAAGTTTTTCTCATGGATGAACTGCCTTCATAGTATGGCAACCCTAACTTTTGTTTTATTCCATAAAATTATGATAAACATAGATTTTTATAAAACTTCAGCTTTGCCGTACGGAAATTATTACTTTCTAGCAGTTTTAACGAAATTATATGGAAATATTATCCAATGAACAAAAATTTTGTTCAAAACATAAATAGACGCATTTAGCCCGCACGGTTTGAGGTTCGGCATTTAAGACATGTATAAAAAAATATTTTTCTTGGAAACAGAAGAAAATTTTAACATAAAAATTCTCCTATGTATAGAAAACAGATGCCTGCTCACGTGTATATACATTTTGTACACATATTTGATGTGATATTTGATTAAATCAGTGTTCTGCTTAATAGGCGTATATAGCCCGCTCCTCCCCTACATATAAAAATAGAGACAATATTTTTGTCACACCGTAACTTTGAAACGGATGATCAGAATGATTTAAAATTTGGTATTCGAAGGTGTTTTGGGTCAAAATTGGGTTTTGAAACATTTTAAAAACCCTCACGTTCTATGGAAGGGGGGCTCCCATAGAAAAGGAACGGTCAAAGCTAGATACATGAAATTTTCAGATTTTTTATAAAATGAGAAGCTCCACAATTTCTCATTTTTAGATTTTTGAATAGGGTTACCAGAATCACCCAGCATAGAAAGGACAATTAGTCGGTTAAGGTCATATAGACCCGGATTATTGTTTTGGTTATAAAATCAAAACTAGTGAACCAATTTTCATGAACTATACCATTTTGAAATTGTCAAGTGTCAGATCTATCAGATGTTACTTTTTGAGTTTTGATTTTTCTAGTCTTCAGAAAACGACCTTAAAACTAAAAAGGCCTAAAAACCGGTGTTTTGCATCAAAGATAACTCATTTTATTGAAGTCGCAATGGAAAAATTTTAATTGATATGAATTTTGGTGGAGATTATATTTAAATAATGGAAGTGTTTGGTTTTACAGACCACAGCTGGTTATTTGAAAAGTTCGTAAAAAAAAACCTGTCAATAATTTTATAGCTGGGTTTTCATGAGGATCAAGGAGTTTTAATGAAAAAAATTGCCGTTCTGTTCAATTACATTAATTTCCAACCGACAGTGATAAATTCATAATGAAGATTCTGATACGGTTCCTAATCGGCCTAATCGGCTAGTTGTCCTTTTATTTTAAACCGCAAATTAAGGTTCAATATGACACAGCTCGAAGGATTTTCAGGTGTTTTCCTCGAAACTTAGTTATGAAACATAATTTGCCACAATAAGTGTATTAAATGTGCAGAATGACTCCTCTCGCATTTTGAAAGGCCTCCAAAACAAAATTAATTGAAAAAGTTCAATACTCATACAATTTTCATCTGATATTCAATAAATTTAAGAAACTAAACATAACTACAAGTCAGACGGAAAGCTTCCATACAAAACTAACTTGTTATTCGATATGACACAAACATTCGTTGAGCGATTTTGTTTCAATTTGGTTCGCAACCAGGTTTGAAAAAAAAGATTAATTGATACGAATCACCTTTCACACTTTTGTAGCGAATGGGGAGGAGCGGGGGATGATATACATACAAATTTTGTATGTTTAAAAATGGAGGCTTCTTATTGATGACAACATAAACGATCAAAATGATGTGAAATTTGATACCCGTGGTTTTTTGAGTCTGAGCTGGTTCGTTTGACATTTTGATAACCCTCAAATTTTAGGTAGAATGGGCTCCCATACAAAAATCAGTTGATTTTTATAAAAATTTCTTCAAAAGTATGATTTGTTTTAAAAAAAATTGATTTATTCGGAAGGATGACCCCTACAAATCGGGGGGCTCCCACAAAAATTGGATAAAAATTACATATTCATAAAGTTAGAGACACATGCAAGTTCTTAAATAACAAATTTTCTTAACTTTATGGAACTAATTTCTAAAACGGTGACCTCCCATATAAAACTATTATTCATGCAAAATTTCAAAACAAGTATAATTTGACATGAAACGATGATTTATTTAAATGAATGACTCGTTCTACATTCGATACCGGGGTTCCTATACAAAATAAATGTAAAATGAAACACAAAACGGGCAAATCTTAAGTGTTTTTCACAGTTTTAAGCAAGCAATTTTTGGCGAACAGGATAATTTGTGCAAAACAAAACCCCTTCTTTTTTATCCCAGGGCCATGCAAAATCAATATAAAATAAGACACGCTTCCATCAATTTGCATGTTATGTTTATAAAAAACTGGAGCGAAAGTAGTTTTGACAAAACAAGATGAATTTTTGATAAAATGCCCCTATATTTTTTTACAACGAGAGGCACCCATGTAAAAAAAATATAAAATTTCAAAACAACTTGAACAATTTTCAATGATTTTCATGAATTTTGGTACGTAAGCAGGTTTAAACCTAATTTAAAGGTTAACAGTATTGTATGACTTCTCCTACCTTTAAAACGGATCAAGTTATTTTTTTCAAATCAAATTTGAAACAAAAAAAAACGTTTGATTTGAACTCAATCATTTAGCAAGTGAATTTCATGAAAGTCAGTT
This sequence comes from Uranotaenia lowii, assembly GCF_029784155.1. NCBI lineage: Eukaryota > Metazoa > Arthropoda > Insecta > Diptera > Culicidae > Uranotaenia > Uranotaenia lowii. The sequence continues at coordinate 48,308,448 of NC_073693.1, forward strand.
CATACGCAAGTTTTACATATCGAAAAAGAATTTTTGGTATCTGAAGAACTTTTTAACTCCAAAGTGCTGGCGTGGAGGATGGTATGTGTGGCTCTTCCAAAAAAAATTTAAATATTTAAAAAAAAAATTGGTACGCAACCATATATTTTTTTTAAAAATTACTAACTGCTTTCAAAAAAGGAGTCCAAAAATTTACAAATATTACGAAATCTATATATATAAAAATGAATTTCTGTCTGTCTGTCTGTCTGTCTGTCTTTCTGTCTGTTCCCTATAGACTCAGAAACTACTGAATCGATTTACGTGAAACTTAGCAGGTGGGGTATTGGAGGCCGGAAAAGGTTCCTATTATGGTTTGGGACCCCTCCCCCTAACAGGAAGGGGGGGAGAGGCCTCCCAAACAAAAGACAATTTTTTGCATAATTCGAGAACCAATCAAGAAAATGGTATCAAGTTTGGCATGGGGTATTATTTGGGAACGGGAAATATTTCAATGAATATTAGGTATCCCTCCCTCCTCTCAGTTTGGTGATAGGAAGGGGGGAGGGGAGCTACCTCACAATTTTTCATATATGTAACTTGAAAACTAATCAAGATATTGAAACCAAATTTTGCATGGGAAGGTATTTTTATACGAAAAATATTTCAATGATTATTTGAAACCCCTCCCTCTTTGCAGTTGAAAGGGGGAGGGGCCTCTTTCATATTTTTTTACATAACTCAAAAACTTATAAAGCTTGCGGAACCAAATTTGGCATGGGAAGGTATTTGGATACGAAAAATATTTATATGATGATTTGAGACCCCTCCCTCTTTCCAGTAGGGAGATTTAAAGTGGGGAGGGGCTCTCTTTTTAATTTTTTACATAACTCAAATACTAATCAAGCAAATGGAACCAAATTTGGCAAGGGCGGATATTTGGGAACGTGACATGTTCTAATGATTGTTTGAGACCCCTTCCCTCTTCCAGCGGGGAGAAAGGAAAGAAGGAGAGAAGTTCCATACAATTTTTATTGCATAACTCAAGAACTACAACAGCAAATGGAACCTAATTTGGCATGGAACGATATTTGGGTACAAGAAATGCTTCTATGAATATTTGGTATCCCTCACTCCTTCAAAAAGGTGGATGAAAAAGGGGGAAGAGGTCTCCTTTACAATTTCAGTATAACTGGAGAGCTGATCGAGCTTATTGAACCATATTTGGCATGTGAGGGTATTTGGATACGAGAAATGTTTCTATTAAAAGATGAAGCCCCACTTTTTTTCAGCGGAAAGATATAAAGGGGGCAAGGTGGGCAACCATACAATATTTTTGCATAACTTGAGCAATATTAGAGCAAACAGAGCTGACACACCATCCTCCTTTTAGTGAGTATGTACATAAGAGGAGGGAGGTGAGCCCAATACAATTTTGATAGCATAAGTTCTCAATTTATGCTAACGATGCCAACAAATGGAAACAAATATGGCATAGAAAGGTACTTGGCTACGAGATATGTTTCTACGATTGTTATAAACCCTTACGCTTTAGAGTGTTTTTTTTTTTTAGTTGGTAACCACAGGTGGTAAATCCTGGTTTACGAATTGTATTTCAAGGCACGGCGAGCCACCACGTCCCCCCAGTTTGCTACTCTGGGTCCATGGGTACAATGGGAAGACTCATGAACGCTTTACAGTGTAGAGAGGAGAAGAAAGAAAGGGGTTCCGTATAAGATTTGCTGTAAAGCTTGAAAAATTATCAACCAATGGAACAATATTTGATACAAGAAAATTTTTGGGAACGAAAAAAATGGGCATGATTATTAAAGATCACGATCTCCATTCATCAGGGGGAAGGGAAGGCCAGGGGGGGTGGTCTCTCTTATCAGTTTTTTAGCATAAATCCAGAACATATCAAGCAAAAACAACCATATTTGATCAATTGGATTGTTTGCATACGATTTATTTGGAACCCTCCTTTTTTAGGGTGAAGCTTAAAGAAACAGATTAAAATTATCAGATCTTTAACTCAAATCAAGATTCAGCATATTAGTTTAAGTTATTTTTGTGTAGCAATCCGAAACTTCAGCTGCAGCTCTCATTTTATAGCGGTTGCTTATGAATTATGTTATATTTTGATTTCAAATAATGCCAACAAAACAATAAAAATTTGAATAAATTCTGAAAATATCATTCGATTTTGAAAGGTGTAGCAAAGCACACCGGGTCAGCTAGTAACATATAAAAATTCAAATTATTTCTATTGAATTTTTTTATTGCAAGTTTTAACACAGCAAGATGACCGATCTGTTAATAAGACCAAAGTTACATACATCAAAGTTTGTAGAATTTGAAAAAAAATATATTTGAATAATTCTAAACTCTCAGGATCACAGTTGATGATATTTGAGTTAAATTCTCAAGAAAAAAATCGCGAAGAGTGAAATAATGGTTTTTGAATCAAAGTTATTAAATATTATTGTAATGTTTCTATTCGAAAACAAAATTCATAAAAAAAACTCAAAACCAGAAAAAGATTACATATACAAAAGGGTGGCAGCCAAATGGGTCATATCGAATTTCGCAAACCGAACAAATTCATTTTGTAGATTGACCCAAAATACTTACCTGTGCAAAATTCAGCTCAATCGAATTTTATTTAGCAGTGCCTAAAAGCGCTCAAAGTTTCGGTTTTTAAACCTAAAAAGTCACCAAAAAAGAGACCAAAGGAAATCGAAAAAATTTAAATTACAATTTTGACGCCACATGACTAAAAAATGAAGAAAATCTTTTTTGAAATCTGGTGTAACCTCAAAAAAACTATTTTTTTGTCAAAAATCGACTTTGACATTTCAAAAACCACGGAGGAGGGACCGAAATAAATTTCGGAAAATCGAACTTTTGATTTTGCTGCCAAATGACGTAAAAATTCATTAAACGTAGATATCTGATTTTATCTCTTAAAAAATTTTTGGTCAAAAACATTCTGGGACCAAAAATGTTTTTTGAGATAATACCAGATCTTAACGTTTAATGCATTTCTTAGCCGTTAAGCATCGAAATTGAAATTTTGATATCCTTACGTGATTTTTAAAATTTTAGAGTCGATTCAAAATCAAGCTAACAACAGATTTCGACATTTCGAGCATTTTTAGCCATTTGGCATCAAAATTTGAAATTTGATTCTTTCGATTTCCTTCCCCCCTTTGGTGATTTTTGAGGGTTTCGAGGGTTGAAACCAAAACTTTGAGCGTTTTGAGGCACCCGTAAATTAAGTCCGATCGAACTGAAATTATTCACAGGTCATTTTCATTGATAAATCAACATAATGCATATGGTCGGTTTTCAATATTCGATAATGATTTTTTTCCAATAAATTCATTGCCACCCTCATATCATGTATATATGTAATCAAAACAATAAAAAAAAATTATAAAAAACAATCTTAAAACATGATTTCTATAAATATACGATAGATTGATAAAATAATCAAAACAACCGAAATTAAAAGATTCAAACATTTGAAAATCTTAATTTCACTTCCATTGAACTCTTTGCTAAGAAAATCGTCTAACGATTATTTTGTCGATTTTTTTTATTGATTTAATACAATCGATCAATTTCAAAAACAAATTTCCCAAAAACAAATGGCTCCATTTCCATAGGGCCTTCGGAAAATAGGCTCCCAACCAATGCACTGGGCCATCCACAGACAGGCAATAAACCGATTTATGAAAGAACACAAACCCGGCAAAAAAACGGCACATTTCAGTTTGGTCACGAATCATCACATAAAAAATTGATAGACCCCCCCCCCCCGCGCCGCCATCTAGCTCGACCAATGAGACAAAAATCATCAGCATACACAAACTCACTCACGGCTTACAAACCAAAATTGATTGCCTATTTCCCGGTGCCACCCTTCGAATCGACTTAAAGACACTGCCTGCTTAGGACCATTTCGTGGAGCCATTTTAGGGACACGTTTTTCCCCCAACTGTCTCTTTGGCTTTTAAGGGAAAATTCCTGGAACGGGTGCTGTCTGTCGTAAAATTGACTTCCTCTTTCTCCTTTGCTTTCCTTTTTTTGTTACTCATGCACCAGTTCCTTTTTTTTCTTTGATTGCTGCTGCAGCTGCTAAGGAAATCGGAAACAGTTTTCACTGTTCCCGGAAATATTTTTCCGCAACCGCCAACGCCACCAGGGGTAAAAGAGGTTAGAAAATTGATATTTACTGTCTGTTTTGTGGTTTGCATGGATGGATAAGCTGCTTGGGACATTGAAATTGAAGAAATGTGTCTGTTTTATTTCCTTTAAATTTTGATGTTCTCGTCCACTTGAAACCTCATTCATCAGACTGTTTAAAATGATTCAAACCTAGCTTTTAAAAAAAAATCTTTAGAAAAAATTCCATTCTGAAAGAAAAGCTAATCACGATGATTTCAACGCGTATTTTATCAGGTGAATAAACGTTAAAAAAAACTGACAATCTCTAGAATCACAATGCAAGTTGATGAAATTCCCTTTTGGAACATAACCCTACTATCTTGCCATTGCCATGCAGATGACCGGGCAGCCATTGCGCGCTTTTGTGATGAAAATGACATAATAATGGATAATAATAATTAGGGTTAGTTGCCCTACTTTGGACCCTTTAAGCGGTGGTTTATAAATAATCACACTTTTCTCATAAATAAACGGGAGCTTTCTATCCTTAAAGAAATTTATATACAGTTCATTATCTTATCTACAAGTTTCAATGAGAATTTTCAACATAGGTTTCGTCTTTATTGAAAGAATTGCATAGATATTGATGATCAAAATTTCCTTCTTTGAACCTACTGTTCCTATTTTGGTACTGTACTGGTACCTTCAATTGGACCTATATCTAAAATTCTTATAAAATATATGATTTTTCGAAAATAAATAAACAAATTCATTAAAAGTGTAATCTTTAATTAAATATAACCATACAAAATATTACAGCTTTTTAACGACTAAAAAAACTTACATTTCTGTCATGAATATTTTAAACACTTACACTCCCCGTCAGCTCTATCAGCAGAAAAATAGCTCAAACTTTTATATGTCTACTAACTTATAGTTAATTTGCGTAAAGCTAACAAAAAATGTAAGAAATGTTCAATATTGGTTCTGAATTATGCCCCAATTAAAAATTCGCACTTTTGTTGATTTGTTTGGTCTTCACACAAAGTTTTTGTGATGTTAGGTCCAAAAATGGAACATCAAAGTCAAAGTCTCCTATATTTGGACCCTTTACAAATTTCCCGGGTTTTCCATTGACTTTCATTTATTTTGGGCAAAAATAGGTAGTCTGGTACATATTCTCCATAGTGAAAGTAATAACCCTTCAAATATTGGCTTGGACACTGAAAAAACGTGATTTTTCCTTATTTCCTCTCATTTCTCAAAACGCACCCCACTAATTGAGCTGTCTAATTTACCACTGAATAGGAGGCACATTTTTAAAAACGTTGAAAATTTTATGAGAAAGACTTTTTATGGCAAAAAGCGGCATGGAAGGATTCAGGAAGAATAAGAGTTCATTGTGCACATAGCAGCATCTTTATCCTTTGCAAGCAAAATGAATTATTTACAATTTTCGGCATTTTAGGACTAAAGTAGGCTCTAGGACCAAAGTAGGAGCACTCACCCTACGTCAAATGTAGTGCTGCCGAGGAGAGCCCGAGAGGGAACACGATAAACACATTCTGCTTCGATGTGCTTATCGGTCGATGATCGTCAGTACAGTATTGCTCGAGAATGTTGAACATATATCTTATAAGGCTGAAACAAGTATCAATTTTTTCTTTGTGTATTAAAAATATCTGAACATGTAAATAGAGATAAGCATTTTTTCAACATTCGATAAGAATCACTTGTCAATAGAATGGATTTTACCGCTTATTATCGTATTTTACGATTATTTTGTATGGGAGCTCAAGGAGAATTTTTCCTCGAATTTCGACTTTTGACTTTTGCCTTTCTAATTTCAGTTTCCTTGAGTTGACTTTCTTGACTTTTAAATCTCTTGAATTTCTTGACTTTCTTGACTTTCTTGACTTTCTTGACTTTCTTGACTTTCCTGACTTTCTTGACTTTCTTGACTTTCTTGACTTTCTTGACTTTCTTGATTTTCTTGACTTTCTTGACTTTCTTGACTTTCTTGACTTTCTTGACTTTCTTGACTTTCTTGACTTTCTTGACTTTCTTGACTTTCTTGACTTTCTTGACTTTCTTGACTTTCTTGACTTTCTTGACTTTCTTGACTTTCTTGACTTTCTTGACTTTCTTGACTTTCTTGACTTTCTTGACTTTCTTGACTTTCTTGACTTTCTTGACTTTCTTGACTTTCTTGACTTTCTTGACTTTCTTGACTTTCTTGACTTTCTTGACTTTCTTGACTTTCTTGACTTTCTTGACTTTCTTGACTTTCTTGACTTTCTTGACTTTCTTGACTTTCTTGACTTTCTTGACTTTCTTGACTTTCTTGACTTTCTTGACTTTCTTGACTTTCTTGACTTTCTTGACTTTCTTGACTTTCTTGACTTTCTTGACTTTCATAACCTTTTTGATTTATTTGACTTTGAAGTTTCGACTTTCGACTATTGTTTTTCGGCTATCGACTTTTGGCTTTCGATTTTCGGCTTTCGACTGTCAATTTTCGATTGCCAAATTTCGAACGACATTTTCAAGTGGGCAAGCAGACTTTTGCCTCGAATTTTAAACTAATAAGTTCGAATCAACGTTCATCCTACTGTGGCACCGGATGATTGGCAACGAACTTGGGTGATGTATTTGTGCGACCCCCCGATTCTTGACTTTCTTGACTTTCTTGACTTTCTTGATTTTCTTGATTGTCTTGACTTTCTTGACTTTCTTGACTTTCTTGACTTTCTGGACGTTCTTGACTATCTTGAATTTTTTGACTTTCTTGACTTTCTTGACTTTTTTGGTTTTCTTGACTTTCTTGACTTTCTTGACTTTCTTGACTTTCTTGATTTTCATGACTTTCTTGACTTTCTTGACTTTTTTGACTTTCTTGACCTTCTTGACTTTCTTGACTTTCTTGACTTTCTTGACTTTCTTGACTTTCTTGACTTTCTTGACTTTCTTGACTTTCTTGACTTTCTTGACTTTCTTGACTTTCTTGACTTTCTTGACTTTCTTGACTTTCTTGACTTTCTTGACTTTCTTGACTTTCTTGACTTTCTTGACTTTCTTGACTTTCTTGACTTTCTTGACTTTCTTGACTTTCTTGACTTTCTTGACTTTCTTGACTTTCTTGACTTTCTTGACTTTCTTGACTTTCTTGACTTTCTTGACTTTCTTGACTTTCTTGACTTTCTTGACTTTCTTGACTTTCTTGACTTTCTTGACTTTCTTGACTTTCTTGACTTTCTTGTCTTTCTTTACTTTCTTGACTTTCTTGACTTTCTTGACTTTCTTGACTTTCTTGACTTTCTTGACTTTCTTGACTTTCTTGACTTTCTTGACTTTCTTGACTTTCTTGACTTTCTTGACTTTCTTGACTTTCTTGACTTTCTTGACTTTCTTGACTTTCTTGACTTTCTTGACTTTCTTGACTTTCTTGACTTTCTTGACTTTCTTGACTTTCTTGACTTTCTTGACTTTCTTGACTTTCTTGACTTTCTTGACTTTCTTGACTTTCTTGACTTTCTTGACTTTCTTGACTTTCTTGACTTTCTTGTCTTTCTTTACTTTCTTGACTTTCTTGACTTTCTTGACTTTCTTGACTATCTTGACTCTCTTAACTTTCTTGACTTTCTTGACTCTCTGACTTTCTTAACTCTCTTGACTTTCTTGACTTTCTTGACTTTCTTGACTTTCTTGACTTTCTTGACTTTCTTGACTTTCTTGACTTTCTTGACTTTCTTGACTTTCTTGACTTTCTTGACTTTCTTGACTTTCTTGACTTTCTTGACTTTCTTGACTTTCTTGACTTTCTTGACTTTCTTGACTTTCTTGACTTTCTTGACTTTCTTGACTTTCTTGACTTTCTTGACTTTCTTGACTTTCTTGACTTTCTTGACTTTCTTGACTTTCTTGACTTTCTTGACTTTCTTGACTTTCTTGACTTTCTTGACTTTCTTGACTTTCTTGACTTTCTTGACTTTCTTGACTTTCTTGACTTTCTTGACTTTCTTGTCTTTCTTTACTTTCTTGACTTTCTTGACTTTCTTGACTTTCTTGACTTTCTTGACTTTCTTGACTTTCTTGACTTTCTTGACTTTCTTGACTTTCTTGACTTTCTTGACTTTCTTGACTTTCTTGACTTTCTTGACTTTCTTGACTTTCTTGACTTTCTTGACTTTCTTGACTTTCTTGACTTTCTTGACTTTCTTGACTTTCTTGACTTTCTTGACTTTCTTGACTTTCTTGACTTTCTTGACTTTCTTGACTTTCTTGACTTTCTTGACTTTCTTGACTTTCTTGTCTTTCTTTACTTTCTTGACTTTCTTGACTTTCTTGACTTTCTTGACTATCTTGACTCTCTTAACTTTCTTGACTTTCTTGACTCTCTGACTTTCTTAACTCTCTTGACTTTCTTGACTTTCTTGACTTTCTTGACTTTCTTGACTTTCTTGACTTTCTTGACTTTCTTGACTTTCTTGACTTTCTTGACTTTCTTGACTTTCTTGACTTTCTTGACTTTCTTGACTTTCTTGACTTTCTTGACTTTCTTGACTTTCTTGACTTTCTTGACTTTCTTGACTTTCTTGACTTTCTTGACTTTCTTGACTTTTTTGGTTTTCTTGACTTTCTTGACTTTCTTGACTTTCTTGACTTTCTTGATTTTCATGACTTTCTTGACTTTCTTGACTTTTTTGACTTTCTTGACTTTCTTGACTTTCTTGACTTTCTTGACTTTCTTGACTTTCTTGACTTTCTTGACTTTCTTGACTTTCTTGACTTTCTTGACTTTCTTGACTTTCTTGACTTTCTTGACTTTCTTGACTTTCTTGACTTTCTTGACTTTCTTGACTTTCTTGACTTTCTTGACTTTCTTGACTTTCTTGACTTTCTTGACTTTCTTGACTTTCTTGACTTTCTTGACTTTCATAACCTTTTTGATTTATTTGACTTTGAAGTTTCGACTTTCGACTATTGTTTTTCGGCTATCGACTTTTGGCTTTCGATTTTCGGCTTTCGACTGTCAATTTTCGATTGCCAAATTTCGAACGACATTTTCAAGTGGGCAAGCAGACTTTTGCCTCGAATTTTAAACTAATAAGTTCGAATCAACGTTCATCCTACTGTGGCACCGGATGATTGGCAACGAACTTGTAATCTGGGTGATGTATTTGTGCGACCCCCCGATTCTTGACTTTCTTGACTTTCTTGACTTTCTTGATTTTCTTGATTGTCTTGACTTTCTTGACTTTCTTGACTTTCTTGACTTTCTGGACGTTCTTGACTATCTTGAATTTTTTGACTTTCTTGACTTTCTTGACTTTTTTGGTTTTCTTGACTTTCTTGACTTTCTTGACTTTCTTGACTTTCTTGATTTTCATGACTTTCTTGACTTTCTTGACTTTTTTGACTTTCTTGACTTTCTTGACTTTCTTGACTTTCTTGACTTTCTTGACTTTCTTGACTTTCTTGACTTTCTTGACTTTCTTGACTTTCTTGACTTTCTTGACTTTCTTGACTTTCTTGACTTTCTTGACTTTCTTGACTTTCTTGACTTTCTTGACTTTCTTGACTTTTTTGACTTTCTTGACTTTCTTGACTTTCTTGACTTTCTTGACTTTCTTGACTTTCTTGACTTTCTTGACTTTCTTGACTTTCTTGACTTTCTTGACTTTCTTGACTTTCTTGACTTTCTTGACTTTCTTGACTTTCTTGACTTTCTTGACTTTCTTGACTTTCTTGACTTTTTTGACTTTCTTGACTTTCTTGACTTTCTTGACTTTCTTGACTTTCTTGACTTTCTTGACTTTCTTGACTTTCTTGACTTTCTTGACTTTCTTGACTTTCTTGACTTTCTTGACTTTCTTGACTTTCTTGACTTTCTTGACTTTCTTGACTTTCTTGACTTTCTTGACTTTCTTGACTTTCTTGACTTTCTTGACTTTCTTGACTTTCTTGACTTTCTTGACTTTCTTGACTTTCTTGACTTTCTTGACTTTCTTGACTTTCTTGACTTTCTTGACTTTCTTGACTTTCTTGACTTTCTTGACTTTCTTGACTTTCTTGACTTTCTTGACTTTCTTGACTTTCTTGACTTTCTTGACTTTCTTGACTTTCTTGACTTTCTTGACTTTCTTGACTTTCTTGACTTTCTTGACTTTCTTGACTTTCTTGACTTTCTTGACTTTCTTGACTTTCTTGACTTTCTTGACTTTCTTGACTTTCTTGACTTTCTTGACTTTCTTGACTTTCTTGACTTTCTTGACTTTCTTGACTTTCTTGACTTTCTTGACTTTCTTGACTTTCTTGACTTTCTTGACTTTCTTGACTTTCTTGACTTTCTTGACTTTCTTGACTTTCTTGACTTTCTTGACTTTCTTGACTTTCTTGACTTTCTTGACTTTCTTGACTTTCTTGACTTTCTTGACTTTCATAACCTTTTTGATTTATTTGACTTTGAAGTTTCGACTTTCAACTATTGTTTTTCGGCTATCGACTTTTGGCTTTCGATTTTCGGCTTTCGACTGTCAATTTTCGATTGCCAAATTTCGAACGACATTTTCAAGTGGGCAAGCAGACTTTTGCCTCGAATTTTAAACTAATAAGTTCGAATCAACGTTCATCCTACTGTGGCACCGGATGATTGGCAACGAACTTGTAATCTGGGTGATGTATTTGTGCGACCCCCCGATTCTTGACTTTCTTGACTTTCTTGACTTTCTTGATTTTCTTGATTGTCTTGACTTTCTTGACTTTCTTGACTTTCTTGACTTTCTGGACGTTCTTGACTATCTTGAATTTCTTGACTTTCTTGACTTTCTTGACTTTTTTGGTTTTCTTGACTTTCTTGACTTTCTTGACTTTCTTGACTTTCTTGATTTTCATGACTTTCTTGACTTTCTTGACTTTCTTGACTTTCTTGACTTTCTTGACTTTCTTGACTTTCTTGACTTTCTTGACTTTCTTGACTTTCTTGACTTTCTTGACTTTCTTGACTTTCTTGACTTTCTTGACTTTCTTGACTTTCTTGACTTTCTTGACTTTCTTGACTTTCTTGACTTTCTTGACTTTCTTGACTTTCTTGACTTTCTTGACTTTCTTGACTTTCTTGACTTTCTTGACTTTCTTGACTTTCTTGACTTTCTTGACTTTCTTGACTTTCTTGACTTTCTTGATTTTCTCGACTTTCTGGACTTTCTTGACTATCTTGAATTTCTTGACTTTCTTGACTTTCTTGACTTTTTGACGTTCATGACTTTCTTGACGTTCTTGAATTTCTTGACTTTCTTGACTTTCTTGACTTTCTTGACTTTCTTGACTTTCTTGACTTTCTTGACTTTCTTGACTTTCTTGACTTTCATGACTATCATGACATTCTTGCCTTTCTTGACTTTGTTGACTTTCTTGACTTTCTTGATTTTTCTTGACTTTCTTGACTTTCTTGACTTTCTTGACTTTCTTGACTTTCTTGACTTTCTTGACTTTTGTGACTTTCTTGACTTTCTTGACTTTCTTGACTTTCTTGACTTTCTTGACTTTCTTGACTTTCTTGACTTTCTTGACTTTCTTGACTTTCTTGACTTTCTTGACTTTCTTGACTTTCTTGACTTTCTTGACTTTCTTGACTTTCTTGACTTTCTTGACTTTCTTGACTTTCTTGACTTTCTTGACTTTCTTGACTTTCTTGACTTTCTTGACTTTTTTGACTTTCTTGACTTTCTTGACTTTCTTGACTTTCTTGACTTTCTTGACTTTCTTGACTTTCTTGACTTTCTTGACTTTCTTGACTTTCTTGACTTTCTTGACTTTCTTGACTTTCTTGACTTTCTTGACTTTCTTGACTTTCTTGACTTTCTTGACTTTCATAACCTTTTTGATTTATTTGACTTTGAAGTTTCGACTTTCGACTATTGTTTTTCGGCTATCGACTTTTGGCTTTCGATTTTCGGCTTTCGACTGTCAATTTTCGATTGCCAAATTTCGAACGACATTTTCAAGTGGGCAAGCAGACTTTTGCCTCGAATTTTAAACTAATAAGTTCGAATCAACGTTCATCCTACTGTGGCACCGGATGATTGGCAACGAGCTTGTAATCTGGGTGATGTATTTGTGCGACCCTCCGATACAAAAACGGTTGTAAATTTTCGCCCGCGTTCTCAACAACAACAACAACGCCAACAATTGATGACAAACGGATATGACTGGGGAACTGAGTGAAGTGAGCTGAAATAATATGAACGGAAAAAAATGAGCAAACTGGCAACGGGTGCTGGCCTATGTGGTTGGGAATATTGTGAGCACACGTGAGCCAATTTAGGTGGATCGCCAAACGGTTTCGCGTTTGGGGCAAGGGGGTGAGGGCTAAAATCGCTGGGCAAAGGCGAAATGACGCATTTCAAGTTACGCCAGAGGAGTTCCATTATATCACCCACCACACACTGTCCCAGCCAGTTGGTTTGTTTGTTGAGACGCAGCAGAAATTCTGAATTGAAAAAAAAACTGAATAGATATCAGACACACGACGACGACGTCGACGCTTGGGTTCAGGTCACATGTGTATACTTTTTTCCAACCATTTCTCGATATCATTTCTCGCTTGTTATGGCTATTGGTTGCCAGTCGTTTGGTCTCCGAGGGCTTTTGCCGGCGTTTTCTGATAGTGGCGTCTTTTTTATATGCATTCGTAGGGTATTTTTATTTTTTGCTGAAATGGCGAAAGTTTTGCGTACGTAAGTAGTGCTTGCTGCCGGCCGGTTTCCGAACGAGCCCCTTCTTGATTGATGTATGTAGGAACGAATAAAAAGTTTACTAGTCACTGGGGAATCTGGAAGAATGCGAAAGGTTCTTCCAAAGTCGACCGAATGCTATCGATGAGCTCATGGCGTTTGAGCCCATGAGGGGATTTTGCAGTTTGATATTGACCAAAAAGTTTCGAACTATCTACAGATCTTGAAATCTATCTGATTCTATCTACTGCATAGGAAATTTCCAAAAAAAAATACGATAACTTACTCAAAGATTGTCAATCACATTTCTTTTCGTGCTTACCTGTAAAAGAAATAGGAAAAAAAATAAAATAAGATTAGACTGATTAGACGGATACCATAAATTTGAATTTCAACAAAAAAAAAACGTGGTTTCACCAAAAAATGCGGACAAACAACCACGTTTCACGTGACCGGACCACGTTTCAGCCAAAATTGCGTTCCCTTATCTCGAACTGCGTCGGCGCACCCACCTTGCGAAATGAGTCAAAAGTCCACAGACTGGGCTCAGTCAAGTCGCAGTCAGTCACAGATAAGGTAAGTATGAACGGAAAATTTACAGCCAACCCCATCAGCCGCTGATAATGTTGCTCCGAATCAAAAACAATTTAATTCATAAATCATGGCGAAGCATTTTCTGTTGGAAATCTGCACAAAACTCATTGAAGTTGAATCATGTAGAACAATACATTTATCAACGTTTCGAAATTCATACAAAGCTTTTTCAAGGAAGCTGCCAGTTCGAAATTATTTTTCATTCTGGTAGCTCATCAAACTCGATAAGCATCTCGAGTTTTCTTGGTTTACGTTCAAAAATGTTTCCAACGAACCTCACGATTTTCAAACACTTTAAATGTGTTATTTTTCTTATGAGAGCAGCATAAAAATAAAACAAATCAACGGTAATCTTTATTTGTTGATCTCGTGATCCCATCTCGGCTCCGTCGTAATATTCAATAACAGAAAAGTGATTTTGTTATCAGCTTCATCAGACTAGGGGATGCGTCAATGATTTCTATTTACTTAATTTTACACCCAAAGTCAGAAATTATTAGAAAATATAATTTCTTTTGGATTTTTTCTACAGTGTTTTTTTAAACTTCTCAGATTTTTTAAATAATTTTATCATGAACTTGTTACTTTATCCATTTTTTTATAAATTCTCGTATAATTTTTTTTCAAATTTGTAATTCATAATATTGTTTTTTCAGTGTTATTTTTATAATAAAGGGACGACATAATTCTGATACTTTGCTCATTTTTTTTATTTAATAAACTCTCTCTTATCAATTTGTGCCAACGAGCTCGGCCATCCAGCCGGCCGGCCCAGACCGAATGTTATCTCCCAATTACCACCGTAACTAATCAGGCAAAAACTAACCCACCCGGATAGAAATACTTGAGTTTAGTAAAATTGTGAACAACAATGGCTATTGCAAGGGCTAACGCGCTCGCCTGTTTCTTATCAATGCGGAACATTACCGCGGAGCCAGACTGCGGAGACGACATCCTTATGGTGCAGTTCAATCGATTCAATCAATCTTGGTTAATTAATAATATCGAGGCCAGCAAAAGACTTCAGTCTTAAATTTCATTGAATAAGTTTTGGTCTTCTTCATTTTTCAATCAGAAGTCGATTATTGACTTTCGAGTTTCTACAATGACTTTCGAGTTTTAACTTTCGAATTTCGAATTGCGACTTTCGGCTTTCTAATAGTCTTTCGACTTTCGACTTTTGACTTTCAACTTTTGACTTTCGACTTTCGACTTTCGACTTTCGACTTTCGACTTTCGACTTTCGACTTTCGACTTTCGACTTTCAACTATCGACTTTCGACTTTCGACTTTCGACTTTCGACTTTCGACTTTCGACTTTCGACTTTCGACTTTCGACTTTCGACTTTCGACTTTCGACTTTCAACTTACGACATACAACTAACGACTTTCAACTTTCGAATTTCGAATTTCGATTTTCGACTTTCGACTTTCGACTTTTGACTTTCAACTTTTGACTTTCGACTTTCGACTTTCGACTTTCGACTTTCGAGTTTCAACTTTCGACTTTCGACTTTCGACTTTCTACGTTAGACTTTTGACTATTGATTATTGACTTTCGACTTTCAACTTTCGACCTTTAACTTTCGACTTTCGACTTTCGACTTTCGACTTTCGACTTTCGACTTTCGACTTTCGACTTTCAACTATCGACTTTCGACTTTCGACTTTCGACTTTCGACTTTCGACTTTCGACTTTCGACTTTCGACTTTCGACTTTCGACTTTCGACTTTCGACTTTCAACTTACGACATACAACTAACGACTTTCAACTTTCGAATTTCGAATTTCGATTTTCGACTTTCGACTTTCGACTTTTGACTTTCAACTTTTGACTTTCGACTTTCGACTTTCGACTTTCGACTTTCGACTTTCGACTTTCGACTTTCGACTTTCGATTTTCGACTTTCGACTTTCGACTTTCGACTTTCGACTTTCGACTTTCGACTTTCGACTTTCGACTTTCGACTTTCGACTTTCGACTTTCGACTTTCGACTTTCGACTTTCGACTTTCGACTTTCCACTTTCGACTTTAGACTTTCGACTTTCAACTATCGACTTTCGACTTTCAACTATCGACTTTCGACTTTCGACTTTCAACTTTCGACTTTCGACTTTCGACTTTCGACTTTCGACTTTCGACTTTCGACTTTTGACTTTTAACTTTCGACTTTCGACTTTCGACTTTCGACTTTCAACTATCGACTTTCGACTTTCGACTTTCAACTTTCGACTTTCGACTTTCGACTTTCGACATTTGACTTTTAACTTTCGACTTTCGACTTTCGACTTTCGACTTTCGACTTTCGACTTTCGACTTTCGACTTTCGACTTTCGACTTTAGACTTTCAACTTTCGATTTTCGACTTTCTACTATCGACTTTCGAGTTTTAACTTTCGACTTTTGACTTTCGACTTTCGACTTTCAACTTTCGACTTTCGACTTTCAACTTTCGACTTTCGACTTTCGATTTTCGACTTTCGAGTTTCAACTTTCGACTTTCGAGTTTTAACTTTTGACTTTTGACTTTCGACTTTCAACTTTCGACTTTCGACTTGCGACTTCCGACTTTCGATTTTCGATTTTCGATTTTCGATTTTCGATTTTCGATTTTCGACTTTCGACTTTCGACTTTCGACTTTCAACTATCGACTTTCGACTTTCGACTTTCGACTTTCGACTTTCGACTTTCGACTTTCGACTTTCGACTTTCGACTTTCGATTTTCGACTTTCAACTTTCGACTTTCGACTTTCGACTTTCGACTTTCGACTTTCGACTTTCGACTTTCGACTTTCGACTTTCGACTTTCTGCTTTCGATTTTCGACTTTCGACTTTCGACTTTCGACTTTCGACTTTCGACTTTCGACTTTCGACTTTCGACTTTCGATTTTCGACTTTCGACTTTCGACTTTCGACTTTCGACTTTCGACTTTCGATTTCCGACTTCCGACTTTCGACTTTCGACTTTCGACTTTCGACTTTCGAATTTCGACTTTCTACTTTCGATTTTCGACTTTCGACTTTCGACTTTCGACTTTCGACTTTCGACTTTCGACTTTCGACTTTCGACTTTCGACTTTCGACGTTCGACTTTCGACTTTCGACTTTCGACTTTCGACTTTCGACTTTCGACTTTCGACTTTCGACTTTCGACTTTCGACTTTCGACTTTCGACTTTCGACTTTCGACTTTCGACTTTCGACTTTCGACTTTCGACTTTCGACTTTCGACTTTCGACTTTTAACTTTCGACTTTCGACTTTCGACTTTCGACTTTCGACTTTCGACTTTCGACTTTCGACTTTCGACTTTCGACTTTCGACTTTCGACTTTCGACTTTCGACTTTCGACTTTCGACTTTCGACTTTCGACTTTCGACTTTCGACTTTCGACTTTCGACTTTCGACTTTCGACTTTCGACTTTCGACTTTCGACTTTCGACTTTCGACTTTCGACTTTCGACTTTCGACATTCGACATTTGACTGTCGACTTTCGACTTTCGACTTTCGACTTTCGACTTTCGACTTTCGACTTTCGACTTTCGACTTTCGACTTTCGACTTTCGACTTTCGACTTTCGACTTTCGACTTTCGACTTTCGACTTTCGACTTTCGACTTTCGACTTTCCACTTTCGACTTTCGACTTTCGACTTTAGCCTATCGACTTTCGGCTTTCAACTTACGACATTCAACTAACGACTTTCGACTTCCGACTTTCGACTTCCGACTTTCGACTTCCGACTTTCGACTTTCAACTTTCGACTTTTGACTTTCGACTTTCGACTTTCGACTTTCGACTTTCGACTTTAGACTTTCGACTTTCGACTTTCGACTTTAGACTTTCAACTTTCGATTTTCGACTTTCGACTTTCGACTTTCGACTTACGACATTCAACTAACGACTTTCGACTTCCGACTTTCGACTTCCGACTTTCGACTTTCAACTTTCGACTTTCGACTTTCGACTTTCGACTTTCAACTTTCGACTTTCGACTTTCGACTTTCGACTTTCAACTATCGACTTTCGACTTTTGACTTTTAACTTTCGACTTTCGACTTTCGACTTTCGACTTTCGACTTTCGACTTTCGATTTTCGACTTTCTACTATCGACTTTCGAGTTTTAACTTTCGACTTTTGACTTTCGACTTTCGACTTTCAACTTTCGACTTTCAACTTTCGACTTTCGACTTTCGATTTTCGACTTTCGAGTTTCAACTTTCGACTTTCGAGTTTTAACTTTTGACTTTTGACTTTCGACTTTCAACTTTCGACTTTCGACTTGCGACTTCCGACTTTCGATTTTCGATTTTCGATTTTCGATTTTCGATTTTCGATTTTCGATTTTCGACTTTCGACTTTCGACTTTCGACTTTCGACTTTCAACTATCGACTTTCGACTTTCGACTTTCGACTTTCGACTTTCGACTTTCGACTTTCGACTTTCGACTTTCGACTTTCGACTTTCGACTTTCGACTTTCGACTTTCGACTTTCGACTTTCGACTTTCGACTTTCGACTTTCGACTTTCGACTTTCGACTTTCGACTTTCGACTTTCGACTTTCGACTTTCGACTTTCGACTTTCGACTTTCGACTTTCGACTTTCGACTTTCGACTTTCGACTTTCGACTTTCTACTTTCGATTTTCGACTTTCGACTTTCGACTTTCGACTTTCGACTTTCGACTTTCGACTTTCGACTTTCGACTTTCGGCTTTCGATTTTCGACTTTCGACTTTCGACTTTCGACTTTCGACTTTCGACTTTCGACTTTCGATTTCCGACTTCCGACTTTCGACTTTCGACTTTCGACTTTCGACTTTCGAATTTCGACTTTCGACTTTCGACTTTCGACTTTCGACTTTCGACTTTCGACTTTCGACTTTCGACTTTCGACTTTCGACTTTCGACTTTCGACTTTCGACTTTCGACTTTCGACTTTCGACTTTCGACTTTCGACGTTCGACTTTCGACTTTCGACTTTCGACTTTCGACTTTCGACTTTCGACTTTCGACTTTCGACTTTCGACTTTCGACTTTCGACTTTCGACTTTCGACTTTCGACTTTCGACTTTCGACTTTCGACTTTCGACTTTCGACTTTCGACTTTCGACTTTCGACTTTCGACTTTTAACTTTCGACTTTCGACTTTCGACTTTCGACTTTCGACTTTCGACTTTCGACTTTCGACTTTCGACTTTCGACTTTCGACTTTCGACTTTCGACTTTCGACTTTCGACTTTCGACTTTCGACTTTCGACTTTCGACTTTCGACTTTCGACTTTCGACTTTCGACTTTCGACTTTCGACTTTCGACTTTCGACTTTCGACTTTCGACTTTCGACTTTCGACTTTCGACTTTCGACTTTCGACTTTCGACTTTCGACTTTCGACTTTCGACTTTCGACATTCGACATTTGACTGTCGACTTTCGACTTTCGACTTTCGACTTTCGACTTTCGACTTTCGACTTTCGACTTTCGACTTTCGACTTTCGACTTTCGACTTTCGACTTTCGACTTTCGACTTTCGACTTTCGACTTTCCACTTTCGACTTTCGACTTTCGACTTTAGCCTATCGACTTTCGGCTTTCAACTTACGACATTCAACTAACGACTTTCGACTTCCGACTTTCGACTTCCGACTTTCGACTTCCGACTTTCGACTTTCAACTTTCGACTTTTGACTTCCGATTTTCGTCTTTCGACTTTCTTCTTTCGACTTGCGACTTTCTTCTTTCGACTTGCGACTTTCGACTTTCGACTGTCGACTTTCGACTTTCGACTTTCGACTTTCGACTTTCGACTTTCGACTTTCGACTTTCGACTTTCGACTTTCGACTTTCGACTTTCGACTTTCGACTTTCGACTTTCGACTTTCGACATTCGACTTTCGACTTTCGACTTTCGACTTTCGACTTTCGTTTTTCGACTTTCGACTTTCGACTTTTGACCTTCGACTTTCGACTTTCGACTTTCGACTATCAACATTCTAATTTCCGCAATTGACTTTTGGCATTTTATTTCCTACATTCTAGAGATTCGACTCTAAAAATTTGACTTTCGACTCTCAACTTTCGACTTTTAATTTTCGACTTTCGACTATTAACTTTTGACTTTCGACGATTCTACTTTTGATTTTCAACTTTCGACTTTTCACTTTCGGCTTTCAACTTTCGACTTTCGACATTCGACTTTCGACTTTCGACTTTCGACTTTCAACTATCGACTTTCGACTTTCGACTTTCGACTTTTGGTTTTCAACTTTCGACTTCAACTTTTCACTTCCGAATTTCTTCTGTTGATTTTCGAACTTTTGCATTTGACATTCGACTTTTGACATTTGACTTCCACTTTGATTTGAAATTCTTTGTTCGACGATCGCTGTAAGCACACCTACGAAATTAGTATTTTTACTTTCAATTTGGTTCATTCTTACTAACATTTTGCACTTACATTTTGCACTTTCTTAAGACTTACATTTTGCACTTTCCAGACAAAACTTTTAAAATTTTCATCTTGTCGACAACTTGGTTCTTCGTTTTCAAATAATCTTTTTCGATTTTGTAATATTTATTAGTTCGAAGCCTTCTATCTTTCGACTATCGATTTTCATCATTCCTAATTTGACCTTCGGCTCTTGGCTATCGATATTCGACTACCAACTACTTAGATAGCAAAAAGCTTCAAAAACTTGAAAATCTTAGATTTCAAATCAAAAGAAGAACATTGTTTGCCCAAAAATCATAAAGTCGTGCAGTAAAAAATTCAAAAAGTGCATATTTCAAAGAACAAACTCGATAAACAGCTAGGACAAGGTTGCCCAAATTTTTTTCAGCACGTATCCGGGCTGGACAAATCCAGGCTGTTTTATCCAACAACCTGGAAAAAATTTGGGCATTTGTTTTAAAATAAAACTTGAAAAAAAAACATGAAATTTCTATTTTTCATCAAAACTCAAGAGCTATTAAACATCGTTTCTTAGGCATCCAAAAAACCTTTCCTGATTATTTTTTCAAAACTTAAAAAAAACCGTTTTTTACACACAAATAAAAAAAAATTAACAACAAAATTTGCTTTTTTGTATGATTTGAAAAATAAAATGAATCAATCTGGCAAAATCCGGGCGACCAGGCCGGACCGGACTTATCCAAAATTTTGTTATAAATATCTAGGCAAACCCAGCTAAAACCGCGCAATCTGGCAACCACTAGCTTATAGCGTGTGTTTATCGAGTTTCTCACCTTTTTACTTTTTAAATTTAGTACTTCATGACTTTTTGACTAATCGACAATTCCAATGTTCCATGTTTTGGTTTCCAAATCTTTAATTTTCATCTTTTCAAATTTTAACACTATTCATAAATTTGTTAATATTTCAACTTGTCAAAATTTCTTGTTTTATAAGTTCATTTCTGAAATTTTCAATATTCGTGCTCTTAAACATTAGAAATTTCATTTCAAATTTCTACTGTTTCATTATGAAACTTTTTGAGCTTTAGAAAATTTCGAAATATCTTTTTCAATTTTTCGTTTTAGACTCCCTGATTTTTTTTTTCAATTAAACCTTAGGATTTTTTGGTTTATTTTATTTCCTGCCCTTCGGGTCAGGCATCCCGACAACTTGATTCATTTCCTAAAGTTTCGATTTTTTAATTTTTAGCTTTTATAATTTATCACTCTTTAACTATGTTTCTCACTTTCTGTTATCTTAACTTAACTCGATTTCAAATTTTATTTTAATCTATTTTTTTGAAAGTATAACTTTTTATCTACAGCTTGAATTTTTTAATTTTTTTTTTTTCAATTCTAAAATTTTCATTGTTCAAAACTTTTCTGGTTTCTGGTGTTTGTCCTTCAGGCTTTTTAAGGTTTTCTCTTTTTCCAATTTTTTCCAAAATTCCATTGACTTGTATTTTGGTTGACAGTCAAATTTGCACGCGCATGGCTTAGGTCACCAGATTAACCGGATATTGAATACAAAAGTTGGGAATAGTCTGGTCCGACCAGATTACCCAAATTTCATTGAAAAAATCACGAATTTTGCTCGGATTTATTCACTACATTTGCCAACTAATACTGGAAAAGTGGTGCTGTAAAAAGTTTGAAGTTCATACGTCTAAAACGAAAGTTTAGGTTCAGATCAAGATTTTTTTTAAATGTTTTTTGAGAAATTTTTGGACAAAATTTGATCGGATATTGCCTCGACTTTTGGGCGACAAATTCGAAATCAAATGCTCGGATTTCGCCAAATTTTTAGATAAAATTTCCCGGATTTGCCCGGCTCGGGTACATACTTAAAAAATTCTGGCAACCTTACACATGGCTCTTTGATTTTTTTAGATTCAAGCTTTTTTTTTAATTCATATGTATCTACCTTAAATCACAAAAAAACACACTTTAACTTCTCAATTTTTAAAATTTTATTCTGTAAATCTTGTTCCTATTAATTAATTAATTATAATCATTTTTGCTAAATACTCAAAGCTGAGTTTTGGTATACTGCAAATCTTTCAGTCCCTAGTCAAGAATTCAACTTCTTAAAAGTATTCAATGGCTAAAACCATCAACCGAAAAGAATCTATTTTTTTCTAGTTTTTACTGAAAGTTTTTTTATCATAACTTTTGTACCTATATTCTCCATTGTTAGTTTCCTGATTTATTCGGATTCGTAAGTTCACTTAAAAAATTCAATTTTATATACAAAATCAATAGCAAGATTTTTGTGTATTTCCATATCTTAAATTATGTTCTAAACATTTGGATGATTTATTGTTTTTTTTTGTAAAAAAAATTGTGAACCACAAAACTACACCACTGACCACTACGACGTAGCCGGCGCCATTATCAGTGATTAAAGAAAGGGAGCAGCCGTTTTGTGCGTTCAGATTGTTGCAAGTCTAAGGTTGCCAGAATTTTTTCGCTCGTATCCGGGCCGGACAAATCAGGTCTTTTTTAAGTATAAACCTGGCAAAATCCGGGCATTTAATTTAAAAATTGTCTGGATTTCCGGGAAAATTTGGTCAAAATCCAGGATAACTTCAACAAAAATAAAAAGAAATTATGAAACAATTTCTTTCTTTAAAATTCATTACCAGTTTTCAAATTATATTTTAGGTTTCATGATTATTTTTTATGAAACTTGCTCAAAAACTTTGGCTTAGGACGCATAAATGAAAAATATAACACAATTTGTTTTTTATGTTTGACTTGAAAATGAGAATAAGAATAATCCCGGAAAAAATGGAGGCATTTTCAATGAAATCCGAGCAACCGGGCCGGGGACTTAACTAATGCCAAATTTTTAAAAAATATGGGAAATATGGCAGCCTACCGCTAGTCTCAAGTATCATTATTTTGACCTTTGCACGAAATTTATGATCTCGATCAATCACGCTGTAGCAATCTTTCGTACAACTGAACCACGTCAGCAACTATAGAATTCTAAATGCGTTAAAAGTAACATGATTACAATAAGAAAGTTGTTTAATGCAATATAAATTTGGGTTAATAGGCTAAGAGAGATGAGAGAAGTCGATCAAGCTAAGTTTAGCTGAGCTAAATTTGTGAACCACAAACTTAGAAATGTTAAATGTTAAAGTTATTTTTCTCTTTTATAAATTGATATTTTAAACTGCTAATTGATATTTTAAAGATTGCAATAAAAATAACTTTTAACTTCGTGATCCAAAAATGTATAAAAAAAACTATTTTAATAAAACCTTCGATAGTTCCGTTAGTTATTCGGAAATAACATCCAGATTATTTTTTTGTTAAACGCAAAAAAAAATCAAACCTGAGTTCAAAAATTTTCTTCAACTTTTAACTTTGCTCTTCCAGATCCTGAAGTTTCAAAGTGATTCATATCAAATTCTGGGTCGTGACGGCATAAACAAAATATTATTTCCGTACTTTGAAGGGATGATTCTGAACAACTCTTAATGAAGATTTTTGAGCAATTCATAATAAATATATTTTATTAGTTTACAGAGATTTCAGAATTTAAAGGTTAGGATTAGGAATGGTATAGGAATTGAATAGACAAAAATAGGAATTGAGTAAGAATGAAATAGTAACGGAAAAGGAAAAAAAATAGTTAAAAATATAGAAATGGAAAAGGGCGGAAAAAGAATGTAATAGGAATGGAACTGGAAAAAATAGAAAAAAATGGAATGGAATAGG
This sequence comes from Uranotaenia lowii, assembly GCF_029784155.1. Classification (NCBI taxonomy): domain Eukaryota; kingdom Metazoa; phylum Arthropoda; class Insecta; order Diptera; family Culicidae; genus Uranotaenia; species Uranotaenia lowii. Next base: position 48,332,112 of record NC_073693.1, read on the forward strand.
AAATAAATAGGAAAGGAATAAGAAAAGAATAGGAATGGAATTCGATTGAAATAGGAATGGAATTGGCAAAAATAGGAAAAAAAAGAAGAACGGAATAGAAATGGAATTGGAATGGAATTTAAAAAAAAAATAGGTAAAAAAATTGCAATGGAATAGGAATGGAATTGGACTGGAAAAGGCAAAAATAGGAACAAGTAGGAAAAAATAGGAATGAAATAATAAATAAACAGTGAAACCAAAGAATGGAATAGGAATAGAATAGGAATAAATAGCTTAGACAAAGGAATGGAATAGGAATGCAATACGAATGGAAATGGAAAAAATAAAAATAAAAATAGGAATGGAATTGGAATAGCAAAGGAATGAAATAGGAATGGAACAGGAATGGAATAGGAATGGAATAGGAATGGAATAGGAATGGAATAGGAATGGAATAGGAATGGAATAGGAATGGAATAGGAATGGAATAGGAATGGAATAGGAATGGAATAGGAATGGAATAGGAATAGGAATGGAATAGGAATGGAATAGGAATAGGAATGGAATAAGAATGGAATAGGAATGGATTAGGAATGGATTAGGCAAAAATGAAAAAAAAACGAATGGAATAGCAAATAAGCAAAAATAAAAATAAAAATATCAATGGGAAAGCTAGGAAATAGAAATCGAATAGGAATACAATTGGCAAAACTAGGAAAAAAATAGGAATTGAATAGGCAAAAATAAGGATTTATAGGAATGGAAAAGGAACGGAATAGGGATGAAATAGGAATGGAATATTTAGGAAAGGAATAGGAATGGAATTGGAAAAAAGGAATGGAATAGGAATGGAATTGGAAGACAATAGGGAAAAATTGGAAAAAATAGAAATGGAATACGAAGGAAATAAAAAAGATAGTAGAAAAAATGGAAAAGGAATGGAACAGGAATGAAATAGGAATGGAATTGAAAAAAAAATTAAAAAATAGGAATGGAATAAGAATGGAATTGGAATGGAATTCTAAAAAAAATATTAAAAAATAGTTATGAAATAGGAATGGAATAGGAAAAAGAAGGAAAACATAGAAATGGAATAGGAATGGGATAGGTATGGAAACGAAATGTAATAGGTATGGAATAGGAATGAAAATGGAATGAAATTCTTAAAATAGGGACAAAAAAAGGATTATGAATGGAATATGAATGGAATCGTGAAAAAAGGTCAAAAATAGGAATGCTACAGGATTGGAATTGGAATGGAAAAAAAATAGGATAGGAATTGGCACAAATAGAAAAAAAAAATGGAACAGGAATGAAATAGGAATGGAAAAGGAAAAAAAAGTTTTAAGAAAGAAATGGAAACGGAATGGAATAGGAATGAAAAAGGAATGAAATAGGATAGAATAGGAAAAAAAAGATTAAAAAAATAGAAAAAGAATGGAATAGGAATGAAATAGGAATGGAATGGAATTGGAAAAAAAATGTTATAAAAAAGGAATGGAATAGGAATGGAATAGGCAAAAATTGGACAAAAATTGGAAAGGAGTAGGAATGGAATAGGAATGAAGAGGGAATGGAATAGGAAAAAATAGTTAAAAAAAGAAATGGAAAAGAAATGTTATAGGAGTGAATTGGAATGGAATAGGAATAGAATGAAAATTAAATAAGAATGAAATAATGTTAAATGTTTTATTCCAATAAACTGAAACAAACAGAACTTTTTTAATGGGTTCTAATAAAAGTAAGTGGCTTTTTTTAAACGAACGATATTCCTTAACAAATGTAATTTACGGTCCTTTGATAACAAGAAAACGTTACATGCTATCAAGCAATAACAAACATTGGCAAGGTTCTATAACTGTATGTTTTTGAACAAAATTCACATCAGTGTTAACTGATTAATGCTAGAAGATGTTATACTTTTGAAAAAAAAAGTCGAGGCGAATTCTAATGCTCATCACTTGGGCTGGGTCATTGGGTCTAAAGTTTTAAGGTCCAAAGCTAGCCGGTCGAAGAACGTAAAGCCGAATGAGCAATCAGACTAATTTTATCAAAAGGTCGAAGGTAATTCGGCAGACAGCTTTTGGTCTCAAAGAGGTAAGTTTGGATGGATGTAAAACCGTATAGACAATTAGGTTAAATCGGAACAAGACGAATTTGAAGTAAAAAAAAAATCTTGAAAATGATAAAATGATGCATTTATACAATGACTTATGAGTGATTATAATAAAAGCCGATATATGAACATAAGCTTGGTACCGTAAAACTGGGTAACTTTGATCATCGGGGTAAATTTGACCAACTATAAACTTTCCCACATTATCATCGATAACACAGTCTATAGTTTGAATTTTTGAAAACTTTTTTCTATGTTTTATAGCCTATGAATTGAGTAACAAATAGGCAAAATTTGGTTTTTTTGAAATTTTTTTCAGATAGTAAAAATGGAATTTCAAAATCTTAAAATACTTTTTTTCCAAGGCTCGCAAATAATCAGTTCTCCTGATGATACCGAAAAGCATTTAGAAGCAAACGGGTTGTTGAATGTAAAAGAACTACTTTCTTTCTTTGTATATGAACAGTAACAGTGCTATTTTTATAGTCATTTAATGATAATTTTTTTATATTTAGGAAAAAAGGACATTTTCCAAAGTAATCCCGTATTGGACAAATAAATAGGAACCTTATCATTTCGTCAACTTTGAAGAAAAAATGATATGGATATAGTGGGAGGGCCTAGGGGAATGTGTGAAGGTAAAATTTCTTTTGTATTTTGAAGCTCAAACTATATAGCAATTAGGCTGGAACAAATTTGAAATCCTTCTTCTGTGAATCGGAGTTGGAACATCGCGAGGGGGGGGGGGGGGGGGGCAATCAAAAATAATGCAAAAAATAAGTAAATTGGAATAAATTGTATAAAATCTTGTATGCAAAAAATTGCATACTGAATCATTGCACAAAACCTTCAAATCAAGTAATTTTTTATCGAAACATTTAATAAAATCAAGAATACAAAAGGTGAAAAAACTCTTTTCTTCCAAAATTTAGTTTTTTGGTTTTGTAATCTTCCGGATACCTTTTCAAAATATGCAAAAAATACTTCAAATTTTATTTATTTCCCCCTTCGGGTTTTTTGAAAATTTCAAAGGGGGGGTGACAAAAGAAAAAAATTATATTTGTTCCAACCTTACTATATTTTTTTTCTCTAAATGTAGGCAGTATCATAGTTCTTTTTTCTATTATAAACTTTTTTAAAAGAAAACTTTCAAAATCAAGGTAAAAATAATTAACTAGCATATGTAAATCTTATGAAGGTGTTTTGTATTCGTTATGATCAAGAAAACCCGTTAAAACCTTTAGAATACAGACTTATCAATGTCACCCCAAAGCACTAAATTCTGAACAGAGACGAAAACGATTTTTAAATCAAATTTAAAGTAGTATAATAAATTTCTGTATCCATGTTTCACGTTCATAGGAGTTCAGTACTGGTTTTAAAATATAAAACATGCCACATTCCCCTTAACAGAAAAAATAATCGAAACCTATTGAAAAAAGTGATCAATATTACCCCGGATTACGGTACTCTTCCTAAACAAATCCTCAGTTCGAAAATTTTGTCCTGCACTGTTACGAGGGCTACCGTCTAAATAAACTGTGATATGATAACATAGAAACGCTATCAATAATTGAGGAATAACACACAAGGGTATACTAAGCAGTATGCTAAGTACTGCTCACCTGATATTGTGACTTCTGGTACTCATAGCTGTTCAAGAGATGTTTGGCAGATAAATTTAACTACAAAGAAGCCGAACTTTGAATTCAAAAAAGTTGTCTCGCATTGAAAAAAATATGAATTTTCCGTCGTCACAAGTTGAGTAAACTATACCAATCTTCAATTCAAAGCGTTCATCACCCAGTTAGTGTTCTGTGACGAATTTTTTGGTCACGCCCATCTCATCCCATCCTACGTTAATATGTTACTAACCATGTAAGTAGGCAAATGAGAAATCAACCTGTTTGCAATAGACACCCTTTAGAGCTAGAGAATTGGCAAATTTAACTTCGCTGGTACCTATTTGAAAGCGGAATTCACACATGACCGTTCAAAATTTAACGATCCTCAGCGTTAAATCGGCCTGGCAGAAAAGGACCGCCACCATTCGGATGGTCATTAAGTGAAAACGTGCTAAAATTTACTAAATACACTCGAGTCTCAGCACACAACAACAATTTTACTTTCCAACAACAGCTTATAAAGTTACAGGTTTTATGACAAATTTTGAACGAATTATTTGGAATCATTTCAAATAACTTAAGGAGATGTCCTCCCAACTGATTTTTTTTTTCGAAATTTGATGTTGTAGGTGATCCAAATATGCTAAATGCACCATTAATGCTATTGTCATTATTGAGAAATTATTTATACATTCCCTCGTCCACTGAATGACAACAAATAATTTCGACAAAGCACACCGAAAGGAAAAAAAATCGATGAATTTTCCACCGCTCATCGATCCATCCAACCAAACAACTAACATACCAAAACTAACACGTGGGATATTTCTAGTTCCCGGACCTGTCAAAACGGATGCAACTGAAACGGGCCGCAAAAAATCGGAAAATTCGTTTATTATTACCTCAGCTTAGGCCCGGGCTGTTAAAAGTGCACAGCAAAAAAAAAAAAAGAAAGTATGACATCTTCAACTGGTTTGGTTCCGAAACATTCTAACTACATGACACCAAGCGAGGGCACCGGCTTTCCGAAAAACTTCCCTCTGTCCGGATTCCGTGTAGATAGGTAAACCTACACCACTTTTAAGACTGGTTGGTTTTTTATGCTCTCTTTGTATATTTTAAAACACTCGGAAAAGCGTCCTTCAGCAAGCCGGGTGCCATTTTTCCCGAATGGGAAAACAAAACCTTTGAGGGACAAATGATACAAGGAGGGCAATGATAGAGGGAAGAAAACATACAAAATAACCAAAAGGTGAGCCTGATGTGCAAATGGTTAAAAAATGGCAAACGAAATACATATTTATTTGAAATTCAGAATGATGCTATGGGGGCTCGAACATTTAAATATCAAAAACATTTGATGATTATTTTACTGTTCATGCCAGAAAAGCGGTTTTGCTGACATAAAATCAAACACTGAACCAAATGCTCTAAGATTTTTAGTCCAAAGGTCATCAGACTTTGTCATAAGGCGGAAACTCATGAAACCAAACACTGAAAGTTTGGAATTTTTGGAGACCGTTCTCATCTCATTGTTACAAAAATTTCCCATATACTTGTTTCAAAATTAAAACAAATAGACTCACCAAATGCTAGCAACGCGCTTAATCTCAAAAATCTCTCGGTGTCATATTTCTGTTTTCAGCTTATGAGTGTAATAATTGTGCAGTACCAGTAGCAGCCGGTAAAGATTTAGTGATATCGAGATAAAGTTGGAAGTCTCTTCTCGCCGTATTCAAGAGTGCCAAGAATGCCACAATTACTGGTGCCAAGTCAATCATTCGTGCAATGTGGTCGGTAATTAGTATGGGGATGAAAATTCGCGGAATGCGATCAATTACCGAAGGTATGAAGAAAATGGAGCGGAAAATGTCATTTGAGACGATATATTAATAAAAAAAAGAAATTTTTAAATTTTTTTAGCTTTTTACTTTGCACGTGTTTTGGCTAGTATTTCCATTCAATGCGGATTCCAAAATATATGGAATCAATTTTGATCTTCTTTCAAAATTTTTTTGAAGACATCTCTTTTATATAAAAATGGAGGCATTTTCTTTGTAACAACGTCACGTATGAAGGTGGGTCGGAATGAAGTGAAATTTGGTATCCGAGGGCTTTTTGGGTCAGAGATGGTTTGTATAATAGTTTCAAGAATCTCACTTTTTATGAAAGGGGGGTCCCCATACAAAATTATCTCTTCACATCTCTTCTTATATTTAAAAATGGATATGTTTTCTTTGTGACGCCTTCACGTATAAACGGATAATAGGAATGTTGTGAAATTTGGTAACCGAGGGTTTTTCGGGTCAAAGATGGATTGTTTTAAGAATCTCACTCTCCCAGTAACAGTAACAGTAACAGTAAAAGTAACAGTAACAGTAACAGTAACAGTAACAGTAACAGTAACAGTAACAGTAACAGTAACAGTAACAGTGACAGTTACAGTAACAGCAAATGCCTAAAGAGCCTTTAAATGTATATGGTTAAATTAAAAAAAAAAAACAGCAAAGGCACTTCTAACGTCGATTTTGACAGTATTTAAACCATATCATTTTATTATTCAGGTTGTAAAATACAGTCAGAAATCAACAATTGTTACTGTTACGAGTTATATGGAAAGAGAAACAAAAAGGATGAAGGTTGCTGTTAAACCATTTTTATTTATCTGCAAAAAATGACTGTTAAAAATTGATAGGCTTCCAATTTTTATCCAAGTAATAGCCGAGAATTGTTTGGAATCGTCTTAATTTATCGGTACGGGTACCAATATTTCATATGAGTAAACTTCGGTCATCGACTTTCTACAGCTTCAAAAAAACCATTTCTCCCAAAAAGATCACAAAACGAATGTAATTATAAATAAACTGATTTCACATCAAAACCAGTGCCAGTTACTTGTACTAGCACGCTAGTAAAACCCATTCATCCAAGGAGCTGCAAACTGCACTCAGAAATCTACTGTGTAGATCATAATAAATAGCACACGCCTAAAGTTAATTTCAACGTCCTTAAGTCAAATGATTTTAATAAACGATGTTTGGTAATTAATTGAACTTTAAGAGAATGAATGAAAAAAAGGAAGCCACCTAAGCAATCAAAAGTTCGAATAACATAACTCTATCATTTTTTATCAGCTTAATTGTGTATTCTATTTAATACGACTTCTTTTCAGCTCACGCAGTACACCTCAGGTGAAAATGGAAAATCTTATTTCGCCAATAACTCAAAAAGTTAATTTTGTATAAGACCGGAGACATGAGACATGAGACATGAGACGTGAGACATGAGACATGAGACATGAGACATGAGACATGAGACATGAGACATGAGACATGAGACATGAGACATGAGACATGAGACATGAGACATGAGACTTGAGACATGAGACATGAGACATGAGACATGAGACATGAGACATGAGACATGAGACATGAGACATGAGACATGAGACATGAGAAATGAGACATGAGACATGAGACATGAGAAATGAGACATGAGAAATGAGACATGAGACATGAGACATGAGACATGAGACAGGAGACATGAGACATGAGACATGAGACATGAGACATGAGACATGAGACATGAGACATGAGACATGAGACTTGAGACATGAGACATGAGACGTGAAACATGAGACATGAGACATGAGACATGAGACATGAGACATGAGACATGAGACATGAGACATGAGACATGAGACATGAGACATGAGACTTGAGACATGAGACCTGAAACCTGAGACCTGAGACCTGTTCGCCAATTTTTGATTTTCACCGCGGAAATTTTCCCATTTTGGGGGAATCGGAATTAAAACTTTAAAAAACAAATTTTAACACTGAGATCAGTTTGAAATTCGTCTTTTAACTATTCCCCATCGATTCCACCATATTACAAAATTAGCTTATGTCGCCTTTTTGAGTTATTAGCGAAATAAGATTTTTCATTTTCACCAGAGGTGAACTACTCTCATCTTCTTTTTTTGTTAAAAACTTACACCAAAACATACAGGATCTCAATTAAACTTGATGTTTCCTCGAAGAGATTCCATTTTTTTAACTCTAAGCGTACATCTTCCGAGGATATGGAAGCTAGTATCTTACAAATGCAGTGGTTTGAGAGCGTGTTTTTACGCACACTTCAAACGAGCAAAAACATAACAACCAATTAGGATATATTGACAGTTCTACACGAACACCACCTTAGCAGAAGGCCTCAGCCCTAACCTCAAACCATGGGAGAACAGAACCGATTTTTGAGAAGGGTGCACGATGAACGCGATTTTCTGGTACTAATATCGACAAATTCGTCCTGTGCAAAAACGATACACAGATGTTCGTGTTTTGATTTTTTGGCTGTTCAGGGGTGCCAAGTGCATTAATATTTGGAAAATGATTATATTTTTTTGATTGCATTGTTATCGAAAAACCTTTTCATGAGTACTGAGAATTCGCAACTTTCCCGTAGATTTGTATTCGAATATGAAATTAAACGCATGATTTATCTGAACGAAATAACAACTTACTGTATCGCACATTTAAACGGTTTAGCGAATGATGTGGATAGGTTTAAAATAATCAGAGCATGTAGCCGATTATTTTCAAAGTCAACATAGACGGGGCTTCCTTTAATTTACTTGTTTGTGACAGTGAATGATTTTGCATTCGTTTAGAAGTTAGAAACAACTTCGTTTAACATCTACCAAGCAGTACATGAAAAAAATATACCAGATGTTTTGAATACACCTTGAAAATTCATAAGCAAAAGGTGGCTTATCTCCATCCATTCAGGGACGCCCCGTAATGAATTCAAACGTTAAGCTGTTGATAGTTGAAAAATTTAATCAATTCAGAAGTATTATAATTAGTTTAAAACAGGAAAATACTGATTTTAGTTACGCACCTAGCATCACTGGTGAGGCCGCCAGCAAATCAAAATTTGAGGTTATGGCTGAGGCCAATTTTTCGCCAATACTATCGTCCGTATATACCCTTATGGGCCTACTGAGCTTTCTGTTCGCACTTAAAACGTCTTGACTGGTCACTGGTTGAGGAAGAAGAGAGTTATGAGACCAAACACGAGCAATGAACCACGTTGGCATTATAGTTTGAATGATTCCATGAGTTACTATGATTTATATTAAATATAAAACTTAACACTTTCCTTATGCGAGAACAGTTCTAGCGACGTTGCCATTTTTCATATTCTCGCTGCGAATAGTTGCTACTTGTCGATTAAGTAAAGCTCAGTAGGCCCATAGGTTGTTACGTTTTTGCTCGTTTGAAGTGTATGTAAAAACACGTTCTCAAACCTCTGGGCTCGCTATACATGGGAATTCTCTTTCTAAGTTTCTCATGTATAGTTAGCTAGTAGAGCAAAGGCGGGACAATTCATGGGAGCTTTTCATCAACATGCCCTCTAGCTTAAAATTTCAACACCTACCAAGCTTTCTCCTATTGGCGCACTGATGCCTGTCTATCCACCTTTCTTTCAAATTTCTATAATATAAAATTCTCTCTAGTCTTTCATTCCGCCGAACATGCAATTAAAATTATAATCACGAAAATGTATACTATGTATGCCGTGACCGGGATTTGATTTTATACCCGCTGGCTTAGAAGACTTGAAGTCTATCCTCTACGCCACGGGCTTCTCTGTGAAAAGAATTAAATAAATTCGTGAGATTGACAACTGGATTCGACCAGAGCGAACTGAACGCTATGAACGAGGCAGTTTTGTAGTTTATGAACCAAAATCAATCAAAAATATTCGCTTCTTCAATCTGATATATGAATTAAGGGTAAGTGTTCCCATTTACGATCATAATCCATCGGGTTAAACGAAGGCAAACTTTCGGTCAATTCCTATCTAAGGAGTGTTCATTTTATAAAACGGACACTTTGTTTTGACGATATCTTATTCATTTATTGACCAAATTATATAGAGTTTTCTGTAAAACATTGCAAAACTAATCCAGAAAAAGAAGAAAGTGGGAAATTTAACCAAAAGTTTTCAACAAAGGTGGGCTTGTATAATGACGATAAAGAGGAACAAGGCGTTTTTCGATGCATTCCTTAAGATAATTTTCACCATTGATGGTACCTGTTGTGAAATATGGCGAATTCTATTTCCGCAAGAGCAGATAGCTTGCCAAACAAGCTCTTTTTTGCCAAACTTTTCGATTTCAATGGATCGCTTATCATGAGGTACCTCCTTACCAACAATTGCGTTGAAAAACTGCGGCCCAGGAAGAGCGGCTGTGTCCAGTTTGCAATAAGTTACATCGTCCATCAAAATGCAACGGCTTTGCTTCTTCTAAATCTTATCCAGTCTACGACATCGCTGCCTCGCTCGTTCGTGCTGTTCCGCGCTCCGTTTGGGATGTCTCTGCTTCCTGTAGGTCTTAATGTGGTTCCTTCGTTTTATGTTTTGGACGGTCCCAACGGAAATTTTCAGTTTCTTGGCAATTCTTCGAACAGAGTTGTGTTCATGTGACAACAAAAGCTTTACACATTTCTTCTCGATTTTTGGATTCACTGTGCTTCTTCTGGTTTCGGATCTTGGCAAATCTTCAAGAGTATGGTGCTCTCAAAACTTCCTGATGATTTGATAAACCGCAGACTTAGATCGTTTCACAAGCTTTGCAATATTTCTGCACGAAAGTCCATCTGAGCAGTACTTTTGAATTTAAAAAACACGGGTTTCTTTATCAATTCGTCCCATTCTACGGAATCCAGTCGCTTTCTCACAAAAAAAATGTCAGTGCTTTATCAACAAACTTTTATACACGATTAATCCAATTTCATCAAATTTGGGTTAAACGTCAACTTTTTATTGTAACATCTAGGTGTCCGTTTTATAAAATGAACACTCCTTATTCCTACTCTAAATACCAGTGTGTATGATCGTTTGGTTGTCTCGGATGGAATTGCGATTCACAATACTGTTGTCAACGACTTAGGACAATGACACATTTGATGAAAATGTATGTGAATCGCTTAAACCTGACATACTCAACGCGGCGAAGCAGATGTCAATATGTTCCGCCGCTCGAGTTCGGAGATGCCATCGGCCGCTGTTAATTCCAATACGATGTTATGTTTGCTAAAGTATGGGTAAAAGAGTTTATTCAAAGTCCTATGAGAAAAAAGATTCTTTGAAGAAAGATTTAATCTTGTTTTTTTTTTAAATAGGCCTCGAAAAAAGTAGAAGATTTCTGAAATAGCACTCAATATATAGACTGTTCGAAAAATTATAAGCACACCTAATGTTAAAGGTCATTTTGAATCGAATTTTTTTTCGAATTCTACTGTCTGCGTCCTTTTGTTTACACATTTTTGTACGTACCCCAAAAAAATATTCAGTTTGTAATAACATTTCAAAATTCGTGATCTTACTCCGGAGGAGAAAAAAGTATCCTGCACAAGTGGTCTACTGTGAGTGGAATTTCATTGAGAAAATTGGCCAAAGAGCGGTACGGACAGCTATTAAAAAATATGGTGAACATTGTACATTTGAAGATGACCCGAGAAGTGGTCGAAAATCTGGTCCTGTAAGTTCTGCTGTCGACAAAAAGGTCAGGGATGCCTATAAAGAGAAACCATCGGCTTCAGTTCGGGATGTGGCGAGAAAAGTTGGGACCTAGACGTCTAACGTGAAGCGTGCTAAAGAGCAACTTGGGCTCAAGTCGTACCTGAAGCAGAAAAAACTTAAAAGGAACCCAAATCAAGCCGCTTCTGTCAAACCAAGAGCCCGAAAACTGTATGATTCAATATTTTTGCAAAAGTTCTGGGTGCATTACCATGGACGATGAAACGTATGTGAAATTGGACTATGAAACCCTTTCTGGGCCACAATACTTCACTGTACGCAAGGACAAGGATATCCCCTAAACGGAGAAGGCATTTTTCAGAGAAAAATTTGGCAAAATATCTAGCACGTACGTCACATCGGAAACTATGAACACCCAGAACTATTTATATCAAGGAATGTCTCCAGAAGCGTTTATTGCCGATGATCAACCATCATGATGGACCCGTCATATTTTGGCCAGATTTGGCATCATGTTATTACGCCAAAGACACACTCTAGGGTGGTACAAAAGCCAAAAAACAAGAATCTACGGCACGGCCAATAGAAACTTTTTGGACTTTGACCAAAGCAAAGCTACGAAAATTTAAAAACGATTGGCCAAAAGTGATGAGAATGGTGGGTAATGCAACTGTGAAGTCTGGCTTATGATTACATATTTTCATCAAATAAGAGTACAGTGTTGGGTAGGACACAAATAATGATACAATTTACCTAATAAAATAAATTTTAATAAATCAATTTTTTTTTTTGCCAGTGTGCTTATAATTTCTGGAACATTCTATAAGGTAGCAAAAAAAGCTATCGGGTTTTTTTTTTGATTTCCTAAACTCACTAAGCAAGCACTCCTGACTACATGAAGTGAAGTAACACTTGAACTTTTTAATTTCAGTTGGGGGCACCTAGTTTTCACAATAGTTTTTAATCTTTCCTCCTTTTAAGAAGTCATTAGTCTGAATCATTTCGTTTTGTTCTTTCTCCAGTCGTGTAAGATTCATGTTAACATTCCTCATATCTCAACTCGCTGGGAAACCACATGACAAACTATTTATGATAAGAATCTTCACACAACCCTTTGCCACAGGCAGGGATGCCCATTCCGGTTACTTGTGGTTTGGCTTTAATGACTGGGCCCGATGCATGTCTAGCGCTCATAAATCCGGCCCTTGCACCTTTTTGACCTGTCCTGTCCTAAAGGTGTTCACAGTACAAAGTGCCCATAATCATTCTGAATTTAATTAGCACCTTTATTTGCTCACTTGTTCCTCCGGTTGGACACCTTTCGATGAGGGGGTGGTAAAAACCTAACTAGGACAGCAGCTAGTAGCTACAGTAATCTTGTGGTAGCATATTCGTGTCCTATCACTTCGAAAAATTGCCGAGCTGCAGCAACGAGGGAATTTCTCATAATGATGGCTTATGTGATTTACCTCGTTTTTTCAACGGCGTAGTTCTCGAACCAGAAAAGAATAATTTGGAAATGTTTAACTTGAGTTCTATATAACTTTATCACAAGCCACTGAGAAATGTTTTTTTAAACTAAATTTTATCTCTTCGTTATCTACTGGTAGTACACCAAGAATTTCAACAACTAATTTATCTTTCGAAAGTCTGTCATACAAATATCGGATAAAGTCAACCAAACTTCGCGTAATTCCGGTAAAAAAAAAAACAAAACACACGAGGAAAAACACGCATCAGCTCCCTTCTGTTCGTTGTCATATGACATATATATCTTCCCGTTGAAATGTCGCCTTATCGTATATCACCCTTTAGGCACCACACCGGAATTAACATTACATCACGGCTCGGAAAACTGTCAAGCCGGCACAAACTTGAGGCGGCAGCGGCGCCATCCTAACTAATATCTCGCGGTTCCCGACTTGAGATTGAGCAACATTGTGCCCAATCCAAATAGTTCGTTGAGGAGGGAAACCATGCCTCCAGACCGTGTACCTTTGGAGTACTTAAGCCATAGTTTGTCGCGTTACGTATTTGATGAAGTACTTAGGAGCAGGCAGCCATCTTGCCTGAAGCTTCAAGCCTAAGAATCGTTTCGTCGGTTTTGTGGATAGTTTGCTGTGTTTAATTAAAGTGTCAAACAAGTCTGAAGGGGCTGAGGAAATCCAAACAACACGCGCGCGGATCGGTCTCGGTCTTTTTCTGATTTCGTCAAACAATTGTGACGAGTCCTATAAACGGGTTGTCGTTCCCTTAGTTGCTTTATCACGGTTGGTTAGCTGGAATATTCTTAACCATTTTCTCGGTCTTGAACGAACACATAGAGAAAGTGGGAGCATAATGGGTACACGGCTGGAGTGAAATGGGCACCTCTTCTTTCACGAAAGTTGGCTTTCAGGAAAAAAAATGTAGTTACAATACGTTAAATTGAAAAAAATTCTTTTCTTATTTCTTGACAACCATGTGTAGGTGCTAGTGAAAAAGACACAATTTTTCCACTCTGTATAATAAATAAAGGAATTTTGAAAATTAACAAGAATGAAAAAATCATTAAATTGAGAAATCCTATTGACAGTTTCTGAAGCGCACGAGGAACTCATCGCAGTTTATTCGAAAAGCTCTGCTCAAAAATATAATTAATTAAAAAAAAAAAAAGAGTAACAATTAGTTTGCGGTTAAAAATTTTGACTTCGGGGGGTGAGTTCAAAAAAAAAAATTAATTTTACATAAAAACCTGACAAAATCCAGGCTTTTGATTTCAAAATTGACGATTAAAAATCTGTGCAATTTCCATTTAATATCTGGGCAATATCCGACCGAGCAATATCAGGGCATTATTTATCAAAACCTCGAATTTACTCAACCATCATTAAGAAAAAAAAAATCTCATCAAATCTCACCGACAGATTTTAAATTGTAATTTAGGCTTTCAAAAAACCTTTTATAATTATTCTTATAGAACTTGGTCGAAAAAATTCGTTTGAGGGACAAAAAAAATTTATACGATACTAATTGTTTTTTTTTTGCTAAATTTACAAATGAAAGTTAATTCAGCCAGGCCAAATACGAGTAATTTTGAATGAAATCCGACCCAGGCTGTTCCCAAATTTTGTATTACTTATCAGGGCAAACCGAATATATTCAGACAATCTGGCAACCTTATCCTTAATTCAGCTTGATGGATTGTCCAGTAATAGCCAGACTAGCCCGTATATTTTAAACAAAATTAAAAAAAAGTCGGATCGAGCTTGAATACCCGGGTTTTTTTTTTAAGAAAATCACGGATTTACACATGATTTGAAAAATTAAACAAAACGCACAATCTGAGTTATCATATTCTGGTGTTTGTGCCCAAAACGGAATTTATTCGCAATTTTCATCAAAATGTACATGAAATTTCTATTACGAATCAAAACTTTTTAAAAGTCACAAGACAAGATTACATAAAAATTTATGTTAAAAAACTTTCACAAAACAAAAATGACAAAAATGACAAAAATGACAAAAATGACAAAAATGACAAAAATGACAAAAATGACAAAAATGACAAAAATGACAAAAATGACAAAAATGACAAAAATGACAAAAATGACAAAAATGACAAAAATGACAAAAATGACAAAAATGACAAAAATGACAAAAATGACAAAAATGACAAAAATGACAAAAATGACAAAAATGACAAAAATGACAAAAATGACAAAAATGACAAAAATGACAAAAATGACAAAAATGACAAAAATGACAAAAATGACAAAAATGACAAAAATGACAAAAATGACAAAAATGACAAAAATGACAAAAATGACAAAAATGACAAAAATGACAAAAATGACAAAAATGACAAAAATGACAAAAATGACAAAAATGACAAAAATGACAAAAATGACAAAAATGACAAAAATGACAAAAATGACAAAAATGACAAAAATGACAAAAATGACAAAAATGACAAAAATGACAAAAATGACAAAAATGACAAAAATGACAAAAATGACAAAAATGACAAAAATGACAAAAATGACAAAAATGACAAAAATGACAAAAATGACAAAAATGACAAAAATGACAAAAATGACAAAAATGACAAAAATGACAAAAATGACAAAAATGACAAAAATGACAAAAATGACAAAAATGACAAAAATGACAAAAATGACAAAAATGACAAAAATGACAAAAATGATAAAAATGATAAAAATGACAAAAAAATACAAAAATGACAAAAATGACAAAAATGACAAAAATGACAAAAATGACAAAAATGACAAAAATGACAAAAATGACAAAAATGACAAAAATGACAAAAATGACAAAAATGACAAAAATGACAAAAATGACAAAAATGACAAAAATGACAAAAATGACAAAAATGACAAAAATGACAAAAATGACAAAAATGACAAAAATGACAAAAATGACAAAAATGACAAAAATGACAAAAATGACAAAAATGACAAAAATGACAAAAATGACAAAAATGACAAAAATGACAAAAATGACAAAAATGACAAAAATGACAAAAATGACAAAAATGACAAAAATGACAAAAATGACAAAAATGACAAAAATGACAAAAATGACAAAAATGACAAAAATGACAAAAATGACAAAAATGACAAAAATGACAAAAATGACAAAAATGACAAAAATGACAAAAATGACAAAAATGACAAAAATGACAAAAATGACAAAAATGACAAAAATGACAAAAATGACAAAAATGACAAAAATGACAAAAATGACAAAAATGACAAAAATGACAAAAATGACAAAAATGACAAAAATGACAAAAATGACAAAAATGACAAAAATGACAAAAATGACAAAAATGACAAAAATGACAAAAATGACAAAAATGACAAAAATGACAAAAATGACAAAAATGACAAAAATGACAAAAATGACAAAAATGACAAAAATGACAAAAATGACAAAAATGACAAAAATGACAAAAATGACAAAAATGACAAAAATGACAAAAAAGACAAAAATGACAAAAATGACAAAAATAACAAAAATGACAAAAAAGACAAAAATAACAAAAATGACAAAAATGACAAAAATGACAAACACAAATTTAAGGTGAAATTTTTTTATTTCTATACGCCTTTTAAACAAAATATTTTGACAGGGCTTTTGTGTTATTTTTGTAATTTCTGATATGTTTGTCATTTTTGTCATTTTTGTCATTTTTGTCATTTTTGTCATTTTTGTCATTTTTGTCATTTTTGTCATTTTTGTCATTTTTGTCAATTTTGTCATTTTTGTCATTTTTGTCATTTTTGTCATTTTTGTCATTTTTGTCATTTTTGTCATTTTTGTCATTTTTGTCATTTTTGTCATTATTGTCATTTTTGTCATTTTTGTCATTTTTGTCATTTTTGTCATTTTTGTCATTTTTGTCATTTTTGTCATTTTTGTCATTTTTGTCATTTTTGTCATTTTTGTCATTTTTGTCATTTTTGTCATTTTTGTCATTTTTTAATTTTTGTCATTTTTGTCATTTTTGTCATTTTTGTCATTTTTGTCATTTTTGTCATTTTTGTCATTTTTGTCATTTTTGTCATTTTTGTCATTTTTGTCATTTTTGTCATTTTTGTCATTTTTGTCATTTTTGTCATTTTTGTCATTTTTGTCATTTTTGTCATTTTTGTCATTTTTGTCATTTTTGTCATTTTTGTCATTTTTGTCATTTTTGTCATTTTTGTCATTTTTGTCATTTTTGTCATTTTTGTCATTTTTGTCATTTTTGTCATTTTTGTCATTTTTGTCATTTTTGTCATTTTTGTCATTTTTGTCATTTTTGTCATTTTTGTCATTTATGTCATTTTTGTCATTTATGTCATTTATGTCATTTA